>NW_027636062.1:0-90510 GCF_903797595.1 Erithacus rubecula | reverse complement strand
GTTTCCATAGCACCATCCCAGAGCCCCACTGCCCTCTCTTGGAGCAGCAATGGCCAGATCAGGCTGTCATTCTCTGCTGCCACTCAGGACCAGTTCTCCCCTTGCAGGTACATGTCCATCTTGCATCAGCACTTGGCTTTCCTCTTTCTCTCCCCACTGGCTGCTCTTAGATGGCCAAGACCAAACACCTTTCCATGAACAGCAAACTTGGTCTTCTCATCCCTCCTGCCAGGTCCTAATATTTAGAAATCTGAACATGACTCAGCACACGAGGAATTGCCCAAACCATGCAATGTCAATAGAGACAGTGTGGAATTGAGAACTAAAGCTTCTAGGGCACAGAACTCCATCATGGAGGAAATCAGCAGTTTTAGCATTCAGTGGCTTTGACATGACTACAACATCCTTTCCTCCTTTTTGAGAAGAAAGCAATTAGAAAAGTTAAACTGGAAAGAGTTACTCTTTAGAACTATTAACACCAGGTCCAAACTGAGCTAGGAAATGGCTCTTTGTGGCATCTGCCAATCTCACCAGCATATCCTTCCTTTCCTTCTCCAGGCTCTCCAATTTCCTCTGCAGAGATGCCACCTCCTGATGAAGAGTAGCAGCCTCCTCCTGCCTTTCAGCGGCCTCTTTCTGCAGGGCAATTTCTCGAGAGGCGTGCTTGAGTTCTTCCTTCCACCAATCTGCAGCAGGGAAGGGGAAGGGAGAGGGCAAGGGCAGGGGCAAAGCAAAGAGAAAGTCATGTGTGCCCTGCATAGACAACAGCACTGTCTCCTCTGCCTGCCTGTGTTTGACAGGTCCTAAGCCCTCAAAGGATCCAAAACTGCAGAATGAAGAAACTTCTCGGCAAAGAGAAAAGGAGGAATGAAAGGAGCAAGATTCAGAGAAACAGGAAAGTGTGTTTGCTCTTGGGCTTGGGCAGAGTGAGCAATCCAAGAGAGACAAAGGAGCGGGCATGCCTGTGCAGCCCTGCTCCAGAGGCATCAGTAGCCTGGAAGCTCTGGCAGGGGCTGGAGTTTGGGGAAATTGAGCTGAGGCATCCAGCTACAGCTCCTTAGCACAGACATGGCACCTGAAAGGCACCAACTGTGTACAGGATCTGCCACATCCCAGCAAGATCACACTGCCAGCCATGGTATCTTTCTTGGGGGGAAAAAAGCTTGCACTGGCACTACAATGGATAAATCTCCTGCTGGATGTTTCCTTCCCCTCTGCCATCTCTGGGCACTTTTCCTCTGTGTGCCATCAGAGACTCACTGGCAAGACAGGATGGGGAAACACGTGGGAGAGCAGAAGTTGTACCTTGCTCGCTTTCCTCCAACTTCCTCTGCAGCTCCTGATTGTGGGCTCTGAGTTTGTGTATCTGAGCCTTTGCCTTCCTCAGCTCCAGCTCTGAGGTGTTGCACTGTCTGTCCAAGGCAAGAGCTTTGTCATCACATCTCTGGAGTCTCACACGCAGCTGGGACACTTCAGTCTCCAGCACATGCACAGAGGCCTTCAAGCAGCGTTCTCCTGCTCGGGACTCCTCCAGCTCCTGCAGCAGCTCCTTCTCTCCAGTTGCCCGGGCAGCCTCCATCTCCTGCACTGTGTCCTGCAGGGCCTGGATCTGGAAGATAGATGCACAGAGCCTCAGGGACAGGCCTGCTCCTGAGGCAGCAGAGCAAGCAGTAGGGAGAGCAACTAAGGAGAAAAGACTTCAGGAAAAATCAAACAGGAAACAGAAGGTGCAGAACCAAGGGTTCCATTGGAGACAAAAGTGGAGACAACAGGGAAAGAAAGGCAATGGACACCCTTGATTGAGGCTGCAGCTCTGAACACTGCCTGAACTGGCTGTGGTGCGAGTGCCCTGCCCAGCCTGCCACAGCCACATCTGTGTGCCCACATTGCTCAGTGCCCAGCACACACACCAACTCCATCTGGGACAATTGTGCTAACACAGGGACAGAGAAGCTCCAAAGGAGTCTGCTGCTGCTTCTCCTCCCAGATTTCCTGCTGGGACCCAGGACACAATGGGGGAAAACATCGGCAGAACACACCAGTCCAGCCTTGGCCTCAGGGTGCAGCAGCAGCCATGGACAGAACACAGCAGCAGTGGATGCCACTGGGAGGGGAAAGAGGTTGGGGCCTCCAAGCCAAAGGTGGTGTTGTGTGTCCATGGAGAAGACAATGCCAGTGCACAGCTTACTTGGGTTTGGAGCTCCTGCAGTTCTCCTCTGCTGTTTGAAGAGAGTTGCTCAGCCTGCTGAAGAGCAGAATGAAACTGAGACAGATGATGGTTCAGTTCCAGGTTCTTTTCTTCCAGTGTCCTGAGGCACAGGTTCTTTTCCTCCAGAGACAGAATCAGCCTAGAAGGAAAGCATGCAACTCATTACTACATGGTATGACATTTTATAAACTCCTAGGACTTGCACCACCTCGGGAAAAACTGCTCTGTCTGAAGAGCTTTGTCTAAACAACTTGGCTGTTTGCTCCCCCTGTAGCCACAGCCCAGCATGTGCCCACACTCCTTTTGTTCCTGAAATAACGGGGAGTTCCTGCATATGTACATGCCTTGCCTTGTTTTTGACATGGGAATGTGAATACAATTAACAAAGTCTTGCAATGAAAACTTTAGGGGAGAGGAACAATTTTCTTCTGACTTAACCATGCTCCAAGGCAGGGAGGTTAGTCAACATGGATCCTTCCCCCATCTTGTATGTCCAGGTAGGAGGAGCAGCACCCTACAGCCAGGGGATCTCTGGGACATTCCTTAAGATTTATCAGCACCCATCCTACTTTCAGCTGGAGAAACAAAGGCCAAAGGCAGAAGTGACTGCAGACACTTGGAGCACTGTAGCTGCTGGAGCCAGGATGGTTCTGGCTCCTGGCAGCCACAGGGTCCAGATAACTCCTGGGGGCCTCGAGGCAGAATGCAGCTACAAGGCCTTAGTGCAAGCAGTGCCCAACAATTGGGCAGGCAGCAGAGGTTCATCTTTGCTTGCAGACCTTCTCAGCTAGCTAGGAATGAGATCTTGGGATCGCAGCAGAGGTTCCAAAGATAGCTTTATTTCTTCAAAGGGTTCCACTAGCAAAATCCAAATATATAGCATAACAAGGGGTTTTTATAGGGATTAGGAGGATTGAAATCTAACCAGTAAAATTAGAACTTGAAATATATCCAATTACTTAAAGATTCAAGGTGAGAAAAGAACAATCATTTTAAAAAGTTAAAGAAAACTAGCAATTCTAAAAGACAACAGGTGTTTCTGTAGGGGGGATGAATATTTCTCCAACATGAGTTATCAGAAGAAAGTGTTTCTTACCTCAGGGGGAGATGAGGTCCCAGGAGCCCTTTTCAGGGATAGCTGTACCATCTACAGACCAGAACCTGATGGAACACACAGAAACCTCCAGGCAAGCAAAAGTGCCCTGTCTTCCTCTGTCTTCTTCTTGGAAGAAGAATCCTGTGGCACGGAAGACTGGCAGGACTTGATCAGCTGGAGGAGCCCCCCTACCCTTGGTCTTGTTTCTTGCAATCTTTGTACAGTCAGTAATGCCTGTGACTGTGGAGAGTGCCAGGGACCCTGCCAGACACCCTCCAGGCAGAAGGGGGATATTTGTTGAGGAATGATGCAACAGAGACATTCTTGTATCTTGGGTGCCTTCAAGGACAATCTGGCCTAGATCAGCAATCAGGGCCTTAAGATGGTTCTGCCCAGCAAAGGCATCAGATTCCAGGCTGATCCAGATCCCAGATGCTTCAAGTTACAGGATCCAAAGTGGAGCTGATGGATGTATCCACCTCCTTATACTGCAGCTTGGGCAGTGTTAACACACCCACCTAAACCAAAAACACAAAAGTCCCCAGAGGGAAAGAGCTACCCCAAAAGCCTTTACCTTCACAAAAACTTCAACTGATGATTAAAGGAAAAGAAAATGACACACAATATTCAGATAATGTGATATATCAGAGATAGAAGAGCTGACATTCAGACACTTAGGACATGTTGCCAGAGCCCCTGGCAGGTGCAAAGATGGCAAAGAGGGAATCCATTCACCACAATGCAGAGTCCCACAGGCTTTCATTTACCTGGCTTTTTCCCTCTCTAGGACATTCACAGAAGCCTGCAATTCTGAATTTTGCTGAGCCACTTCTTCCCGTTGACTCCTTTCCCTTTCCAGGTTCTTCTGCAGGTGCACTTGCAGCTCCTTGTTCTGATGTTCTGCCTCTTCCAGCAGCTTCTTGGTGTGCTCAAGATCCAGCAGCTTCTGCCTTGACTGATCCTGTGCCCAGCTCACATCTTGCTGTGCTCTCTGGACAATCGCTTCCTGGGACTCTCGGGAGGCTGCCAGCTCAGACATCAACTCTCCCACCTCCAGTCAAACAGAACAGAGCAGTCAGAGCCCACAGCCACAACTTGTGTCAGCCACAGCAGAGGCTGTGAGAAAAGGTAAAGGACAAGTTTCCATTCCTCCCAGTCCTGACAGCACCAGATTGACAATGGATATGGACAGCTTGTTTCAATCTTTAAGTGGGCCAAAGGACACCTGAAAAAGCACCTCCCAAACCAAGGCTAGAAAGAATAAGCCAGTAGGAATCCCTGCTGATGCTTGCTGGCCAACAAGCCAGAGCACTAGCCCAGCTGTCCAAGTCAGCAGCTGAGATTCAGCAGAGCACTGAGTGTCCTTCAGAACAGCTGCCCTGCAGAGCACAGGGCCAGGCAGCCCCAGGGGTCACTCCATCAACTGCTGCTCTGCCATGGAAAAGCAAGAAGGCCACAGATCCCTCCCTGGATGACTGTGGTGCTACTGCTGCTTTGCTCACCTGCTTTTGTAGAGCCTCCCTCTGCTCAAGGAGGACATTCATTTCCTCCCTGATGCCTTGTAGCTCTTCCCTGTGCCTCCTCTGTGCTGCCTGGATTTCACTTTGAGCTTCCTGCAGCTCAGCTTGCAGCTCTGCCTTGATGATCTGACAACAAAATGCAGAGCAACTTCCTGGGACCTGCCCTCATGCTCAGCTTTTTCCACTTTCCACACTGTCTGAAAATCCCACACTTTCAGCTACTTCTTTTGACCTCTCTAGCCAGCTCTGCTTCCTCTGCAAGCCCTCCTTCCTGGGGATGAGCTCTGGAGCATGCCAGGCTCTGTGGTCCCAGGGCCTGAAGCAGCCCTTGCCTCCTCAGTCCCAGGAGCTGCCTCTTGTGCCCTTGTCATTGCCCTGCACTCAATGTTCCCTGCCTACTCAGACTTACCTGCTCCTTCTCTTGCTGCTCTTTCAACTCCTGCCTGAGCTGCTGGATCTGCTGGCAGGCTTGGCTGAGCTCTCCCCGAATTTGGAGCAGTGCCTCTGATAAAGCACTCCTCTCCTGCTCTTTCAGCAGCACCTGCACAGAAAGAAAGAGCAGAGAGCTTCACATTTGCCCTGCAACACCTGTGTGGCAAGAGGCAGAGACTGATGGGCTCACGCACTCTCAGAGCACTCGGCTGCTGCTCCCCTGGGCCACTCTGCCCCAGGGCAGCCACAGCTCCCCAGCAAGTGACTTAGAACACAGCCCAGAAGACATCTCTGGCTTACTGTTCAGAAATACTCCAGATGATGTTTAAAAAGATGTTTCTCTTTTGTGTCAGCATTCCTGCTGCACCCTCCCCAAGCCCACAAAGGAAAAGTTTTCAACTCACTTTGGCCATGAAAACTCACCAGAACAAAGCCAAAGGGGAGTGGGAAGACAACGGTGAAGATACTCTGAGCTACATCTTAGAAGAACAGAGCAAAACAGCAGCACACAAATCTCAGCTGAAAGCTGATGTTTCTGCCTGGATTCCTATCAGAGGGCTCATTCCTGGTCCCAAAGATAGCCCCATTCACCTTTTCCCCACCCCAAATTCAATGTAGAAGACAAGGAGGACATGCTGCACACAGCCTCATATCCTGCCATCTCCCGCAGCTCCAGCCTTGCAAAAAATCACACCAGTTCTTGTTTCAGTTTAATTACCTCTCGCTTGGCATTTGCAAATCTTGTTTGTGCTGCTTCTTTTACTTGTGGAGTATCTTATCTGTATGATAAGATAATATTGAGAGGAACTTTGAATAAAAACCTTGAAAGGAAGAATACAAAGAGGAATTTACCACTGACCCTCCGCTTATCAAGAATTATCAAAACACAGAACTGAGGGCCTTGTGAGAACATAAAAGATATAAATTTCATCTGCAGTATGACATGTATTTTAAGAAGACAGGTCAAGGGTCAAAGCGAGCAAAGGAATTCCCACAAAATTTGAACTGAAGGGAATGTATGAATATGTATTATTGTCTTGAATATGCATTTAACCAATGTAATGAAAAAGTACATTAAAATTGTTTTAGGCTAACTGGCATGTTTCTGGCAATTTTCCAAGCACCCATTGATGTTTACTGTCCCTCTTATCCCTTATTATATTTTTAAAAATTTTAAAGAGGGACTCTTGTTTCTCACAAGAAGACTGGTGACCACCTCAGTAGGAACTGACACGTGTGAAACCAACAAATTGCTATAAAATCATGACACAGCTTTGTGCAAATATGAGTATGCTACTAATATATTGTAAATGAGACGTTGCAAAGAAGAAATTTTAAAACTCAACTGAAACCCGAAAAAGATGGGGTGAGGTTTTGGCAGAGAAATTCCCCTCACTCCCAGAGCTGAATAAACAGATACCTGCTCTGTAGCTGAGTCAACTCTAGAGTTTTATATTCTTGTCTAGTTTTGGGCATCAGTAGTCTCCAAAGATGGTGGCTCAAGGGAAGCCATTCTTGGTGTTCCCAGACCCCCCATACCCCGGCCCTGCACTGGTGCCAATCCATGTGGAGTAAGTCGGTACAGTTCATCCAGACACTGGAGCTGCACAGGTGAGATGGTGTGGCTGGGGTGGGGCAGGTGAGGGGCAGTGCAGAGCAGGACCATGCAGGGTGGGAAGGATGAGGGGAAGGGTGTGGCAGGAACGAGCAAAGTCTGGGTCAGGTGAGGGGCAGCCCAATAACTGTCCCCAGAGAGGCCAGGAGTTCTCACAGGACCCCATAACTCACCTCCTGTCCCCCTGTTGAGGACTACCCAGAGACCTTCAGGACTCTGTCCCCCCATATTCCCTACATATGTCCCCCTATATCCCCTCTCAGAACTCCCAGTACTCTCCCCAGGGATGATCCTGCATGAGGCAGTAGAAGGCTGGTATCCACCATAGATGAGAAGGGCGTGGGAGGGGGGATACAAACCATGGAGCAGCTGGCAGTGGGTGGGGGGCTTCCTCCCTGCCCCGAAAATCCCAAGCACTCCCTCGGTACCCCCACAGCGGAACTAGAGCACCTCCGAGGAGAAAACGTCCTAGGATGTGCGGCCTGGGGAGGGGACTCAGAAATCGGGGGGTCACAACATTAGGGGGAACACCTACATTAGTAGATGGGACCCCCAGATGCCCCAGGCCTCCCTAGATGGGAGGAGAGAGCCCCAAGACCTGCCCAGCCCCTCCTGGTGGGAAGACAACACATATTGCATGGTCCACAAAATCAGGGGAGGCCTGAAAATTAAGGGAGCTCCAAAACCAGGGGGCATCCCAAAATCTTGGTGGAAGACTCCAATATCAGGACAATACATCTGCCAAAGAAGCTAGGACCTTGAGCCTCCTCAGATAAGAGAACAGGTCCTGGGATGTATGTCTTGGGGGGATCGCCAAAATTAAGTGATCTCCAAAATCAGAGGGAAAACCCAAAATCAGGAGAGACCCCAAAATCAGGAAGGTGTTGGAAATGCTACAAAGGTTAAAATTTTTATGTAACTTTAGCCAGTTTTGTTCGCTGTTATAAATAAGCAGGGCCAAAGCCTTTATTAAATGCAGCTCTTGTATTGAAAGGGGCTGTGGGAAGGCCGCCACCTGCTGCTGCTGCTGCTGCAGTTGAGCCAGTGATGTCGCAGGGAAAGGTCCCCTAGCCATCCTGCAGCAGGATGGGGAGTCTCAGTCCTCACTCGCACACACAGATCTCCCGTTCAGCTCACTTGGTCTAGGGGTCTCATTGTTGTGTTCTTTCTCCTAGGTTGTAGCTGTTCTGGTGAAGTCTTTCCTTGGTAGTTTAAGGTGCTCTCCATGGCCCATGGTCCTTGGTTTCACAGCACTTGGTGTAGTTTTTTTGGTTTTCTTAATGTTTAGATTTAGCTGGGACCTCTGCCTTTGGGAGGGTCTGTCTGGGAATATTGGTGATTTGCATACAGGGTGGAGTCTTTTGAGCAGCAGCAGGCAACAGGAAATAGGGAGAAGGGAAAGGCGGAGGAGATGAGGGACAATGGCGAACGTAGGAACTGGGAACCATTAGGGAATACAGAGTTACGGGGGAGTGAGGAGTACAGAATGTATATTCTCGGCAGAACTGGTAATGTAACGTAGGAACTGGGAAACATTACAGAGTTGCGGGGGAGTGAGGGGTACAGAATGTATACTTTCATCCTAACAGGTAATGTAACAACTCTCAGAACATAACTGTTAACTGTTGTAACAACGATTTAACTGCTTACAACTTCTGATTGCTTACAACTTCTGAGTCTGCATCCACCACATTCGCCCTTGGCACGAGAAAAGGGAATTTAACTTTCTTTTTAGGCACTGGTCCAGCAGGTGAGGTCTGACAAGCTTAACAACTCAGCAGACTGGGAGTAGCACAGAAGATACACTGGAGATAATGACCATTAACAATCATTAACAACAATCAACTCCAAACATCACTGGTCTGGGAAAAGAGATAAGAAGCAGAACCTAATTAGTATCAGAGGTGAAGAGAACTGTAATGAATAGGCAACCAAATACTGAGAACTGCATAATATGGGACCAGTGTACATTGCAAGATGCATTTTGATGGGTTTTGACTGTGTAAGTATCTGAAAAATCTAGTAAAATTCATGAGTGATGGAATTATTTTCTCTGCACACCTGGACAATGTGTGGATTAAATGATTTGTTGCACATCCTGGCGAGAACAACATTCTGGCCAGAATAAGGTAATGACTTGGATTCTCTAACACTAAAAATGCTGTTGAAGAAGCTTTTTTTGTTTTGTTTTGAGGGGGTTTTTTTGAGGTTTTTTTTGTTTTGTTTGGTTTGTTTTTTTGTTTTGTTTTGTTTTGTTTTCCTGCTGTTTTGGTGACAAAGAGACCCCCCACAAATAAGGTGGGATCTTCAAAGCCCACCTCCCTCCTGGACAGGAGAAGAAAAAAACCATTGGCCCTTTGCTGAGGTGGGGTGGGTACCCAATAATCAGAGCAGGCCCCAAAATCAGCCCCCCAGTCCCCTCCCCACCTCTAAAGACACAGAAAACCTTGATCCCTAGCCCTCCCATATTCTCCCCCATTCCAAATTGCCCCTGTTTCCCCAAGATGCCCTGAAGCTCCCCAGCCACTGTAACCCCCACAAAGCTCCTCCAGAAGCCGCCCTGGACGTCCTGAGACCCCTTCCCACCTCCAAATGCATGGAGCCAGTCATGCACCAGTGCAGCCGCATGGCTGAGGGGCTGCGGGGGCCATTTCGGGGGTGCAGCTCCTCCCAGCCTCCCCTGAAGTGGCTGAAGCCCTGCAGGCTCTTGGTCAGGACACCCTCACCAGCTCCCACCTGAAGGCCACCAGGGTGTCCCCTCAGGCCATGGCCGTGTGTGAGTACCAGTGGCATGGGGGAGGGAGGGGAGAAGAAACTTTTGGCTTCAGCAAAACATCTCCTCATCTCTCACAGTCCTATGAAGTCTTTGTTCTTTTACACAAAGTTCAGGAGTTTAGCATGAACCTGGCTGAGGAGCAGTCCATGTCAATTAGTAAAGTTTGCAGAAAATATAAATTGATTTAGCTAGTTGTAATGATCATGCATCCTGTGTTTTATGGAGGGTACACACTAAGTGGGGCATGGATAGGCAGATCGGGATGTCCCGAGTACCTTCCTAATACCTCAGCCAACGGGGAAAGTGAATGAGAAGAAAATGCGGCTGGGAAATGAGGAGAAAAGAAGGCTACTTGCTCCAACTAATTGAGAGAGACCCCACTGGACACACGCCTCATGGACTCTCTCGCTTTGTTCGAATCAAGGGACTCTACTGCCTCCTTTATGGACACGAACCTCTAGCGATGTGAATTTTATGCTCTGGGGGATGGGGGGCACTGGAGCTCCTCTACCTGGGGAGGGGAAAGAAGAAACCAGTATAAACCAGTATAAACCAGACTGGGGCAGCTGGGGAAATTTCAGAGTCACAATGGGGCAGTGGAAGCGAGGCAGGGGAGGGGGGGAGTGATCGGCAAGGGGGGGGGCAGGAAGAAGTTCCCGCCTCGGCTGCTCCCCCCCTCAGGGATTTACTGTGGGGGGGGCGGCTCCCGCCCAAACCACGGGCGGGAAAAACTCCCCTCAGGGATTGGATGGACGGGACGGGGGCGGGGTGGGAGCAGTTCCGCCTCAGCCAAACTCCGCTCAGGGATTGGCTGGACGGGACGGGGGCGGGGCGGGAGCAGTTCCCGCCTCAGCCAAACTCCCCTCAGGGATTGGCTGGACAGGATGGGGGGGGGGGGGTGGGAGCAGTTCCTCAACATTTTAATTAAACAGACAAAGATGGAATAAATTTGAATAAGTATGAAATATTAAAGCTATATTTTAGTTACATTTAAACCATAGGGGGTTGAAAAGGTGCATTGTGTGTTAAGACCTGGCAAAACCAAGAAACCCCCGAAAAAATCCCCCAAATCCTTTTAACAATCCCTTGAAAATAAGTAAAATGGAGTAGAAGCATAATAAAGATTAATAAATACAAACAAGTTAAAATTAAGGTATAATTTTGAAATTCAGAGGTATAAAATGGGGCTTGGGGTGTTAAAATGCCTCAAGAAAGCACCAAAATCCCCAAGCACCAAATTCCCCTCACAGCTGGGCTGGCTGTCCCACAGTTCAAGTAAAGAGTCCTCCAGTAGGTCAGGGGAGCAGCAGCCCTCTTGCTGAGGCACAGAAATGGGTCAGTGCCACAAATGTGTGCTTTTGAAATCAGTGTAGGGTTCCTAATTGCTGCCAGAACTCTCTCTAATAGAGCTGTGGTGGCTGAGGGATGTACATGGGAAGGGTTTTTCTGCCATGAACTGGACTTGTTGACCATCTGAGCTCTGTTCAGGGGCAGTCTGGGAGCCTGTTCCTTTCCCTTCCCCAAGGGCAGAGTGTTGGTGAGGGCTGGAGTTGGAGGCTGTGTGTGCCCGACAGCCGGTACCGTGGGGCTGCAGATGCTGCTGCCAGCGTGGGCTTGTCTGAGCTGGGCCTTGTGCCTCTTCCAGGTGTCCCTGCTGCAGTCACAGCTGGCCCGGGACTGGCAATACCAGCAGAACTACACTGAGAGCTGCTCAAAAACCAGGCAAGAGCTGTCAGACCTTCACCAGGAGCTCTCCTGCTCCTTTGCAGCTCTGCTCAAGGAGCCCAGGGCTGCTCTTGTGGAACAGAGACTTGAAGCTGCATTGATCTCTGAACTGATGTCACTTGGCAGTGAGAGCCTTGTGCCATCAGTCTCTGCAGAGACAGGCCCTGGAGAAGGCGGGTGCAGCTCTTCTCTTCCACGGAGGATTTGTGCCCTGCCAGTTCCTGTCAACTGGGACACAGAAGTCCTCCATAGGACACAGAAGAGTGCTATTGAAGATCAGGGCAAAAAATACTTACTAAAGCTTTTCCAAGCAGACCCGTATGGTTCTGGAAGGTCTGTTCCTAGCAAGGAAACTTTGATGTAATCAACAAGAATTTTCTTCTGCCTAGAAGATCTAGATATATTGCCAAACACAGTGCAGAGAAAAAATTGCACTTGTGACGGTGTCATTTTTGATCTATTTTATAAGCCTTAAACACTGCAGCTCTTGGCATTTCTCTGCAGGAATTTCAAAAGCCCCCGAAACACCATTTTTCCTCCTCATGTGACTGTTCTAAACACAAGGCTTTCTTTTCCATGAATATTTGTAAGCACCAAGAATCTTTATGGGCTTTTTCTTACATCTCCCCCGTGTCAGGGAAGACAGAAGAATTCCTGTGACTCAGGAACTAAGCGCATCCCTAAAGAGGATGTGGTTCTTGAGAACGCTGAGCCTTAAAATAGATGCTGTCTGGACCAGCAACTTGTAGCTCATGTTCTGAGCCAGGGCCCTGCCCGGCACGACTGTGGGGACACGGGGGAGGCAGGGCAGGTGCCAGAGCCAGCAGGGAGCTGGGGCTGGGGAGAGCCGGGGAGGGCCATTCCACCAGTCCCTGGAATGATGGGCTCCGGATCCTGGCAACCGTCAACAGGCCATGGAATATTGGAATGTTGGGGGTTGGACCCTGGCAACAATCGACAGCTCCTGGCTCATTGGGGTTTGGACCCTGGAGCTGTCAACAGCTCATGAGTGTTGGGGCTCAGACCTTGCCAAGGCCAATGGCACCTTCTTGAGTGCTATTGACCTTGCAAAGAACAACAACATCTGGCAATTGGGGCCAGACCCTGCAAAAGCCAAGGGCCTTTGGAGATTGGGGTTTAGACCCTGGAAAGGCCAAAGGCCTTTGGGCACTGGGGTTTAGACCCTGCAAAAGTCAGCGACCTGTGGACACTGGGATTTGGTGACTGTTGGTGCCAAAGGAGCAGATGGACAGCCGGCGGGTGAGTGAAAAAGCCACTGCTCTCTGTGTGCCAGACCCAGCAGGGACCTGGCTTGGCTGAGCGTGTGCCTCAGGGAAACTGGTTCCCTTTGGGAATAGCAAGGGATTAACAGTTGGCTGTTCCAGAGCTTTGGTGCTTGCTGTGGGGACAGGCCTGGGAGGGAATGGCGGCTCCTGGCCACATCTCCCGCTCCATCCTTGTTCCACTGGAGTCCGTAGGCACAAACAAGGGAGCAGCTTTTCTTTGCCTTCCCTTCAGCCCAATTTACAGCACAGCCTCAGTTCTTCCCAGAGGCAAGAATGGGTTTCTCCCTGACATCTCCAAGATGATCCACAGAGGCCCAGAGGAGGCCATGGGATTAATAGGAAGATGCTCCAAGGGCTGGAGCACCTGTGCCAAGGGAAAAGGATGCAAGAGTTGCTGTTGTCCAGCCTGGGGAAGGTTCCAGGGTGACCTTAGAACCCCTTTCCAATGCCTGAGGGGGCTGCAAGAGAGTTGGAGAGGGACTTAAGCCAGGGGCCTGCAGGGACAGAACAAGGGACAGTGACTTCCTACCAAGACATGGCAGAGATAGATGGGATATTGGGAGAGAATTCTGCCCTGTGAGGGTGCTGAGGCCCTGGCACAGGTTGTCAGGAGAAGCTGTGGCCGCCCCTGGATCCCTGGAGTGTTCAAGGCCAAATTGGACTGGGTTCTGGGCAGCTCCCCTTCTGGCGTTCTTAAAAGTGATGAGACACCTTCCAACATGTTCATTTGTGCTACTGTCAAACTACTGGGCTGGAAATATTCCAAAGGAGGGGAGGAAGAGCTCAGCTGGAATTGCTATGCTTTGGGACAGGCTGGGAAGCACTTAGAGGTGGCTGCCTCAGGAGCAGCCATGCAGTCTGAGTGTGCACTGCCCTGTGCTCTTGCAGGGAGCTCGAGACCTTTCTCACCAGGGACGTTCCTCCAGATCCCCTCAGGTGATTAAACAGTGCAGGGTGCTGGTTACAGTCTGAATAATGGTACCTGTAGTTTTCTTGGAGTGACAGATGTGGTTTTGTTGGAGCAATGATTTTGGAGAAGGGTGTAGTTACTTTTTTAACATGTAGTTGTGATGAAGATAGGCCTGGTCTTCTGGGAATTTAGTGGGAAAGGTTGCTCTGATGTTTCAAATTTCAGATTTTATTTAGGTAGGAAATCCTTGGCTTTTCTCCTTGGGTGGGGCATCTCCCATAAGGTATAACTCCTTGTGGGGAGGAATTCTGCGGGATGAGTCATGGAAGAGATAAGGAGCCCTACTCCACCTGGTTTCAGCAGATGGTGATGGATTCTATACTTCTGCTTGCATCTTGCATTGCAACTTAAGACATTATCTACTCCATATTCTATTACCATCTGCATCCTACCTTAATTAATACCTTTTTTCAACTCTGCTCTCTATTTTTATCCACAGTAAAACTTTACACACAGCTCTCAATTAAGATTAGGTTTTTCTGTCGTCCTCAATGGGTTTCTTTATCTTTCTGCATTACCTACTAAGTGTAACTGGGTTTTTGAGCAAAAACAAATGTACGGATTGGTTTGCCTTTGCTTGAGGTGGGCCTAATCTAAACAGTCTTAAAATACCTTGTATGTGTGCTGCAGGGACTTTATCCCCATGCACTGTGTGCAAGGCTTCAGACTGGGCAGGACTTGCTTCAGGTGTGGACTATTGAGGTGGCTTTTGTTAAGTTCATTTCTCAATTTTTGGATGTTTCCCTGCCAAGTGCCTTTAGGGTGATTTTAAGTAGTCTGTTGTACAGTTCAACTTTCCTGGCAGCTGGTGTGTGATAAGGGATATGATCTATTTATTCAATATCCTGGTTTTTGGCTGAGGTGTTTCTAAGGCTGTTCTTGAAATGGGTCCTGTTGTCTGAGGATTCTCTCAGGGGTGCTGTGTCTTTATAGGACTTGCTTTTTTGGGCTTCAGACGGTGTTTTGCATAGTAGTGTGAGGTACAGTGTGGGTTTCTAATGATCTAGTGGTGGCTTCTGCAATTGTGATCACGTAGCACTTGCCTTGGGGGGTTTGAGGCAGTGTGTTGTAGTTCATTTGTTTGGCTTCTTTATACTTATATTTGGAATACTGTCCCCCATATTAGAGAGGCTTTATGGCCTGGCTTGCTTGATTTTAGCACATGTCTTACAGTTATGGATAACTTGAGAAATGCAATTTATAGTTAAATCTGCTTTTCACTTTTGTGCCTACTTATAGGTTGCAATATTTTTCCACTCATCAGCAGCCTGAATTGGTTTTCCTTTATGTTGCTAACTGGCCTTTTTTATCTTTCTAGCTAACTCCACAGAGCATTGGTTACTATTTCTGATTCAGTATGAAGGTAGAAATTCGGCCAGTTCTGTCTTTCAGCAGTGTCCAGGGCCAGCTGAATGGCTTTGAGTTCAGCAAGTGCACTTGATTCACCTTCTCCTTCAGTAGCTTGTGTGACTTGTCATGTGGGGCTCTCTGTGGCCACTTTCCACTTCTGGTTCATCTGAAAGTTTTTATCTTGTGGCTGGTTTTAAGTATTTTTAAAATTTCAGGGTGATTTGTGTTTCTAATCCGGCCGTGCTGTGTGATGAGAGCAATCCATGGGCTCCATGTGGTGTGGGTGGCGTGGTGGGTAGAGGAGCCTTTTCTTTAAACATCCACCCCAGCACCGGGTGTCAGGGTGCCAGGAAGAGTTGTGCTTTTGTGATAATTTCTTTTGAGATGGCTTGAACTTTCCCATAGGTGGATAAGATATTGATGGGTTCTTAGTTGGTTTTTTTTTTTTTTGTGAATGTAGTTTGCCTCAGACTTTCTGTAACTTTGACTCTAGAATTCTAGTGCTTGGCCTCGAGTCTTGCTGGCACCTTCTGCTAAAGGCTCCGGGACAAGCCATTGTTCTTGGCTGCAGAGCAAAGCACATTCCTCACCTCTGGTCCCATCCTGGCTGGGCCAAGGGCACTGCATGAGTGATTTTCGGCTTGGTCTGGGTTAAGGTTTGTTGCTGTTCAGGGCCACAGCTGGAATTGTTCTTCTTAGGGTGAGCAGGCAGAGAGGGCTCACAATGTGGCTGCACTCAGGAATGCATTCTCTAAAAACCTGTGGCCCATAGGAAAGCTTGTGTTTCCTTCTCGCTGCTTGGTGGAGACACTGTGATGATCTCATTGATCATTTCAGTGGGGATCTGGCTCTGTCCATCTTGCCACTCTACTCCCAGGAACTGGATCTCTCAGGCAGGTCCCTTGACTTGGCTCTTCTCAATGGCGAAACCTCCTACCAGCAGAATCTGGATGATCCTCTCTCCTTTCTCAAATACTTTTATTGCCCTGCTCCTCCACACAATGATGTTATTGATGTGTTGCAGATGTTTTGGAGCTTTACCCTTTTCCAGTGCAGCCTGGATCAGCCCGTGGCAGATGGTGGGGCTGTGTTTCCACCCCTGGGGCAGTCGGTTCCAGGTGTGCTGCACGTCCCTCCAGGTGAAAGCAAACTGAGGCTTGCACTCTGCTGCCAAAGGAATGGAGAAAAATGCATTGGCAATGTCAATGGTGCCACTTTGCTGCCTTGGGCTCCAGCTCCTCCTGGAGATCCAGCGTGTCCGGCACGGCAGCGCTCAGCACTGGAGAATCAACGACTGGGAGAGAGAGGGGGTCTACTGACTGCTGATCAGAATCCAAGTTTATTCTCAGTTACATGTGCTTATATACCATTTTTAGGAAAGTTGGTAATTTTTTCTACATTGATTGAATTGAACATCACAGAGACAAGATTACTCATTTTCCAACATAACTATTTGATTCATTCTTCCTTCCTGTCACGAGTCTTGATCCAATCTTCATGGAGCCTTCAAAGCTCTGTTTGCTCTTGCCAAGGCATCTTGGTTATCAAGCTGTTTATGCTAATTAAATCCACAGCACTCTCTCTTTAGCTCCCACAGTGCAGTGTTTGGTGCCTGTGCCATCCCCAGGGCAGTGTCCCAGGGCAGCTCTCAGTGTCCCCAGCAGGTCACGCTGTCCAGTGCAGCCGTGCCAGCGGTCACTGCGCACTCGGGGCAGGCTGGGCTGGACGGGGCTTGGGGCAGAAACACCGCCCCCGGGACTGGGGTCTCCCCCTGCCTCTGGGCCCAGCCCCTGGTGGCAGCGCCTTGGGCAGGGCACGGGGCTGCTGCTGGCCCAGGGGAATAGGCCTTGCCCCCTGCCAGCTGCCTGGGCCCCTCTCATGCCTGTCCCACATCCCTGGGGCTCCTGTCCCTGCTGCTCCCCAACACCTTCACAGCCCCCATCAAAGCCCCACTCAACCTCTGCACTGTGACCTCTGGAAAGAAAGAAAGGATGAGAGAAAGAAAGTGTTGTCAGTTGACTCTGGCTGGATGCCAGGCACCCACCAGAGCTGCTCTCTCACTCCCCTCCAGAGATGGACAGGAGACGAAAAACCACATGAAGGTTTCATGGGTTGAAATAAGGACTGGGACTGATTACCCAGCAAATGCCATCATGGGAAAAACAGGTTCATAATTAGAAATATTAATTTCATTTCTTCCTCTCCAAATCAGAACAGGACAATGAGAAGTAAAATAAAGCTTTAAAAACACCTTCTGTCCATTCCTCCCTCCTTCCCAGCTCTACCTCCTGCCCCAGTGGGTGCAGGGATACAGGGAATGGGGGTTCTGGTCAGTTCATGTGTTGTTTCTCCTGCTGCTCAGGGAGAGGAGTCGTTCCCCTGCTGCACCAAGGGGTCCCTCCCAGAGACACTTCTCCATGAACTTGTCCAAGGTGAGTTCATCTCACAGACAGCAGTTCTTCACTGCTGCAGCGTGGGTCACACTTGCATGGGCTCACAAGTCCTGCCAGGACCCTGCTGCAGCGTGGGCTCCTCTTTGCACGGGTTTGCAGGTCCCTGCCAGGTCCCTGCTCCAGCACAGGTTTCTCATGGGGTCCCAGTCTCCTCTCAGGCATCCCCCTGCTCCGGCACGGGCTCCTCCAGGCGCTGCAGGTGCATCTCTGCACTCCGTGCCCTCCATGGGCTGCAGGGGCCCGGCTGCCTCAGCACGGGCTGCACCATGGAATGTCAGGACAATCAACTCCAGCCCCTGGAGCAGCTCCTGCCCCTCCTCCTGCCCTGCCCTGCCCTGCCTGTCTGCACACTTGTTCCTCTCTCATGTTCTCACCCTGCTCTGCCCTGGTCACAGTTACAACTGTACAATAATAGATTTTCTTTTTCTTCATTCTGTTATCCTGAAGGTGTTACCACCATTTCTAACTGGCCCAGCCTTGGCCAGCTCTGGTCCCTCCTGGAGCTGGCTGGTGCTGGCTCTGCAGGACATGGAAGAGCAGCTGCTTCCAGCAGCCTCTCACAGAAGGGGCTCCTGGAGCTCCCCCTGTACTAAAGCCTGACCATGCAAACCTAGTATACATGTGGAAGGGTTTTCTATTAACATTATTAATTCTTATTATTTCTATTATATTATATCTATTATGACTAATAATATTGCAGTTATCAGTGTTAGTATTATAATTATTGGAGGTATTTCTAATCTTTTTGACTCCATATTAATTATGGCTATAATAGAACTCAAAACTTCTTAATTGTAAGTGGAACTTTGAATTTTGGCAGCTGCTTGCCCTGCCCTGTTGTGTGTCACTTCTGTGTCTGAAGTCGCTTTTCCCTGGGCTTCGCATTTCCTTGGTTTGGGAAATTGGATGGCATTGCTCACATGTCAGAAAGAGAAGGCTCATTCCAATCCAATGCATTGCCCGAGATCTTCTAATCCCAGTGCTCAAAGCTTGTTTTCTAACCTTGTTGGATTTCTCACCTGCTGTTCCTATTTGTGATTTTATACCAAAATGTTCTCGGATGTGATTTTGCAGGATTCTGTAATCAGCTGTCTGTTTTGCTCTTGGATTTCTTAATGGTGTGTCAGAACTGAATGCAGCATTTCGGGTGGGAGCTGTTCAGTCTGAGCTCGGATTCTCTGCGATTGTCAGCAGCAGCTGGTTTTGCCCATGCAGGCAGAGATAGCAGAGATTGCATGCAGTGAATCCTGTGGCTGGTTGCGGCACCCGCAGCGGGCGGTGAGCACGGGCAGCTGCCGGGATCTTTGGGGCTCGGAGGAGCCGCAGGCGGGCGCTGCGAGCGGCTCCTCTGGGGCAGGATTTTGTCCCGGTGCGGGGCAATTGCCGCGGGCTGGGCGGGCTGGGGCCGCTGCCGAGCGCCGCCGCCTTTCCCCGGGAGCCCCCGGGCAGAGCTCTGTGCTCGGGGCCAAGGGCCGGGCGCCCGCTCGGCGGCTCCGAGCCGGCAGAGTTTTGGGGGTGCTGCTGTTGGGCCGGCACAGCCCCGGCGCTGGGCCGGGGGATGCGTGGGACCCTCCCGCGCTGGGGTTGGGCTGCCCGGCTTAGGCGCTGCATTGTCAGCCCGGAGCCGCCTGGCGATCGCCCGGCACTGGCGGGGCTGGGGCTCGGCACAGCGGAGAAGGGCGGCACCGGAGCCGGGGGACCCTCTGCGGCCTGCGGGGGACAACGGCCCCATAAGGGGGACCCCCGGCACCCTGGAACGGGGAGCCTGGATTGGGGAACCCCGGCAGCCTGGAGATGTTGGGACCATGGAGAAGGGAGACCCGTGGGTTTCCCGAGGCCCTGAAGGGGCACCCCGGACAGGCCCTGGAGCCCCTGTGACACCCACGGGGAGCCCAGAGAAGGGGAACCTCTGGGATTGCTGGGAGTATCCCAGAGCGAGGAGATACCAATAACCTGGAGCTGCAGAAACCCAGACAGGAGGGACCCTCAAAACCCCAAAGTGAAGAGACCAGAGAGGGGGAACTCCTGGGTGGGAGGTTTTTTGCTGAATCTTGTTGGTTTGGGGCTTTATGAGGGTGGCTGGTTTTGGTGGTCTGGAGCTTTTTATGGACACCAGACACCTGGTGACTTCTAGAGATGGACTTGGGCAGGAGGAACTCCCAATGAAGTAAGATCTGTCAAGCTTTGCTCATTTTTACAGTCCCTCTTTATCAATGTTCAACTACAACCTAGTGATCAAAATAGCAATTAAAACAATGCTACGAATGTTGGTTACAAACCAAAATAAAAGTTGGAAATTAGAGTTTAAGGAAAAATCTAGTAAAGAAAACTCAATTGTAAAATGAAAGATACAAAAATGTAGGCAAACTACAAACCATGTAGAAACAAACTACCAAACATACAAAATCCACCAGGGGCTGATTTTGTGAATGTACATTTATGTTCTTTATGTTCTGTCTCTTCCATTTTGTTGCTGTTAAACTGATTTGGCTTCACCAAGCCTCAGTGAACAGAGGCTTTGGGAGAGAAATTTCAATCCCCCTCCCCCTGGACAAAGGTGAATAAACCCCTGATTAAAGTTACATTTAAAAATGTTAGAAGTGGTATCATTTCCAACACAGAGACCCCTGCACCCCCAGCCCCACTCCTCTCAGATGGGCACAGAGCTGCTAAGACACGAGGAGGGGGATGGTCCTGATGCCTCCCCCACAACTCCCAACCCATGCAAAAGTTATGGGGCAGTTTGAAGCCATTTTGAGGATGAACAGGGGCAGGATTGGGGAAGGAAGAGAGACAATTTGGATGGCATGTTGGGGTGTTGCTATATCTCTCCTTCCCATAAATTTCCCCTTACCCTGGCAACCAGAAGAATTAGAAATCTTTGGTTCAATGAAAATGAATTTTTGTATAGAATTTGAAGGTTCAGAGGTGACAACAAAACAAATAAATATTACTCCAAACAAAGATGTTTATAAAAATGATAGTTCATGGTGTAATGACACATTGATTTCAGACAAACCATCTTCCCAAGTTTTTGTGCAATTGCCACAAGGAATCTTTTTCGTCTGCGGGGACAGAATTTGGCCTGCTATCCCTGCAAACATCAAAGAAGGTCCATGCAGCATTGGGAGACTTACATTGTTAACACCTGATCAGAGAATTTTGAAAAAATTAAATCATAGAGAGAAAAGAGGGATTGAACAATACGATCCAAATTGTGATGACAATTTCTATACATGGAACAAGGTGAAGAGAATCTCAGTAGCGATATTCTCTCCCCAAACAGCATCAGGGGTGGCCTTGACTCGATTAGATCGTTTGGGTTGCTGGCTGAGCAAAAACATCAAAGCTATCTCCAATGCACTGGGCGACATGTTAGCAGACGTTGACAGTGTGAGGAAAGCAACCCTTCAAAACAGAACAGCAATTGATTATCTGTTGCTGACTCAAAAACATGGATGTGAGGAATTTGCAGGAATGTGCTGCATGAACCTGTCTGATCATTCAATATCAATTCATGAAAATATAAGACAATTACAGGAAGGTGTGGCAAAACTTGGAGAAGCCACTGGATCATGGATGGATGGTTTATTTGACTTTTTTGACCTCTCACCCTTATGGAGAGAGATCTTGACAGTTGGTGTTTATGTATTAGTAGGGATTGTTATTTTCTTTGTTGTCTTTTTGATTGTTCTACCTTGTATTTTTCATTGCATTCAAAGGGCTTTAAACAAAACCATGAAGGAGGTCTTTTTAGTGCAAACAGAGGGGGGAGATGTGGGAGTCCAGGGTATCTCCCTGGCTCCTCTGGGGATGCAAAACTCCCCCCGGCAGACCCCTCTGAGACCCCTGAGTGATGTCCAAGAGCTGCAGGGGCTGGATTTAGCTCCTTGGGAGGGCTTGCCAACACTAAGGGAAGAAGCAATGAATATGAAAGTGAGTAGAGTATAAATTAGAATATTAGATTGTAGAATAAGTAGGTTTTTAGATTGTTTATATTAAAGGCCATGTGGTCAAAATGGAGGATCCTGGGTGTGATGGGCTTCTTCCTCCTTCTTCTTCATGCCCTCCATGTTGAAGTTGCATCCTGGGAACCACAGATTGGATGGGGAAAGAACTGGACATTGTAAAGAGATTGCATGGCATTGGAAAGAATTTGTAAATATAGAATACGTAGTTTTAGGTATATAAGGTCTGGCACAGCCTGCAGGAGGATCCTTTTGTTATGGTCGCTCTGCAGAGTGGACCTGTGCCGGGCTGACTGAAACATTTTAAAAGATAAGATAAATAAACAGCCCTGAAACAACACAAGGTCATCTCCAGCTGCTTTCTTGCTGGTGACTCTGAGAGAACCCAGACTCCTGACCACCTGCATGTCCTCTCTGGGGAGGTCTCAGGTCTAGAGAGACCCCCGGACGGGGACACCAGAGGACTGGAGGTGCCAATGTGAGCCCATCCCCAAGAAGGGCTGGAAGGAGGATCTGGGGAACTCCAGGCCTGTCAGCCTGACCTCAATGCCCAGCAAGGTGATGGAACAGATCACCTTGAGAGTCATCACAGGGCACCTACAGGATGAATGAGGGATCAGAGCCAGCCAGTGTGGATTTCAATATCTGCATTGATGATCTGGATGAGGGCATTGTGTGCACCATCAGCAGCTTTGCTGGTGACACCAAGCTGGATGTGAGTGTATGAAATCTGCTGGAGGGTAGGAGGGCCAGGTGGGGTCAGGTTCTTCTCCCAGGGAACAGTGACAGGACAAGACAACACAACCTTAAGCTGTGCCAAGGGAGGTTTAGGCTGGACATTAGGAAATATTCTTGACCAAAAGAGTGATTGGGCATTGGAAAGGGCTGCCAGGGAGGTGGTTGAGTCACCATCCCTGGAAGGGTTTCAGGATAGACTGGATGTGGCACTGACTGCCATTGTCTGGGTGTTGCGTCTCAGGTCGGACTTGATAATTTCAAAGATCTTTTCTAACCTGGGTGATTCTGTGATGATTGTGACACTGCAGGGCCCTGGGGAAGCAAGGGGCCATGGTGCCAGTGCAGATCCAAGGAGAGCATTGCTGCACTGCGAGACCTCATGGAACCAAGGATCCCTTGTGGCACTGCAGGGCCTTGGGGCACCAAGGGCCATTGTGACACCGAGGGGCCCAATGGAACCAAAGGACCATTGTGACTCTCAAGGGTGTTGGGGAACCAAGGGGCTGTTGTGACACTATGGAGCCTCCTGTAATCTTGGAGATCATTGTGACACTTAAGGGCATTGTGGAATCATGGTGACACCAAGCTGGGTGTGAGTGTGGATCTGCTGGAGGGTAGGAGGGCTCTGCAGAGGGACCTGGACAGGTGTTATGAATTGGTTTAAACACAGAAGAACAAATGAAACAAAACCTCGGTGAATAAAACAGATCAGACACAAAAAAGATTTGAAATATACCCAAAAAATGTGATTACAACCCAGTGATGTTAGATGCTAGTGCCAAAAAAAAAAAAAAAAAAAGTATTTTATTTAATATTAAAAGAGGCAAAGGGAAAGGAAGAATTAGAAAAAGAGTTGTGCTAGGGGACCTGGTGGGACCGGGAGAGAGTGACAGAGGTTAGGTAGAAGTGTATCACCCTTCTGAGGGTCCCAAACACGTTTCCTCTCCACCTGGTAGTGAGGATCCCCCTCTGTCACACTGAAAAGCACAGAATCCAGTGGATTAATGTACCTTTGGGCAGGTGGGAGTGCCCAGGTGCCTGCCCTGCAGGTGGCCAGTTTGACACTGTCTCTTGCAACACTGTGGATCATGCTGCAGTGCTCTGGTGCAGGGTCCAACCAGGGGGAGCCTTTGGTGGGCCATGACAGCCCCTCTGCTGTGCATAAGCTTTTTCCAGGGTCAAGGGCCACTGCAACTTGGGCTCCTCTGCACAGCGGAGGGTGGGCGGTCACTGCCTGGAACCAGAGGCTTTTTCACTGCACACCCAAAGCCTCTCTACCCCAACTCTGTGGAGTAAGGGTCTGTGTGAGCCTGGCAGCTGATAGCCCTGGGGCCAAGGTCTCCACCCTGAAAGTGCTAAGCTTGATCCCCCAGTGAATGTATTCTCTCCTGAGTTACTTACATCCATGAGGGAGTGGTTCAGGGCCTCAATCAGGAGTCCTATTCAGGGTGTTATAAATGGATATTTGGATTTGCTCAATTTTGTCCAATAAATGAAACAACAAGATTAAATCTAGCAGCAATTTATTAATAATAGCAGCAATTGTATATAAATGAATGCAATCAAAATATATTAGTTACGTAGATTTAAGTAAATACAAAATTTGCCACTGAGTGATTTAGTACAATTGAGGTTTAGCTCGAATAAAGCATGAGCAAAACTGACCAGGGGATACCCAACCAGGGGTACAGTCAGGGCCCTTCCTCTCACACTGTACCAAATCAGTCAAGCTAAAATCTCACATATATACTGTTTACTAATACATAATAATACAGAATGTTCTAGAAAGCTCCTCCGTGTTTCTATTCCTAAAATCTACGCCACTCTGTTGTGTTGCTCGTGTGTCATCAGTGGTCGGGGTCTCTCCTCCTTTCGGGGTCTTGTTTCTGATGAAGGCTCTGGGTCTTCCTCAGTGTTCGCTGTTTGACCTCGCAGGGAGCACAGGTGCATTATGCTTAGCACATTATAGAATTAAATATATGTTCCACAACAGGCCTTATTGCAGTGTTCAATGCCTGGAATCGTCCCAATTTGGCCCAATTCAAGGTCAAAAGTTTTATTTCTAGATGCTGTTCTTAGATCTATGCCCTTACTATCCTCACCTCCCACCAAACATCTGGAAGATGATTCCATCTGCTTTGTTTAACCATTTCTTTCCCTGTTTTGCTTTGTAACAAGTAGGTACAATTTTTCTAATAAGCAACGTTTTTGCTAATACAGTTACAATTTAATTAGCATGAATCATATATATAACAAGGGAGTGATGGTCTGCTCTTCACCTTTTGGAAAACAGCTTTGCTAAGTCCTTCATGAAAATGTTTAAGTCACAAATTATAGTATTTCAGACTCTGACAACAGGGAGCCCCACACCCAGACACACCAGCCCAGATGTGCCCCCCTGGCCTGTGGTGCCTCTGGCAAGGGAGCAGCATGAGGCACTGCAGGACCCTGCAGACAATTCCTGAAGCACTTGTAGGATGATCCTGCTGTACAAGGGACATTCCCACGGTGCCAGCTCAGGACCTGAAATGGGAAGTGGGGCCAGAGTGGGGCAGTGGCATGGGAGCAGCACTGGCAACACCAAGTGCTGCTGCTGGGCACAGCTGCTGTGCCAGCACTGGTCCGCCCAGTTTCTCTCTATCTAGCTGTTTCTCTCTATCCAAGGCTTGTCCCTGCCAATGCTCCCAGAGCCCAGCCCAGCCCTGGAGGGTTCAGCTCTGCCCTGCACACCCCTCCCAGCACAGGGCACTGCCCAGGGGCATCTCCCTGCCGGCAGGGCCTTAAGGGCAGCTCAGACAAACTGAGATGCAGCAAGACAAGGTGCTGCTGGTCAGGCTATAGCAGCCTGTTTGTTAAACTGATACTACTGCAGCTAGAGGATGTGAAAGAATGAAGAGATGGTTAGTTTGTTGCTATGTAGAGGACAGATGCAGTAGGTTTGCTACTAAAAAGCACGTACACAGACTTAGCTGAAGAAGTAGAAAGGGTGGTCATCTCACACTTGCAAGAGCCAATAGTAGGAGAGGCGTATGTACCTAAAACCAATGAAATTATGCCAAATATGCTTAAGTCATTATATTTTGGATTATAAATATAGGTGGTGCCTTTAATAAATCGAACTATGCTTTATCAATCACACTGATTGGTTACGTATTTCCCTTGCTGAACTTCCTCCACACTTATCTACTCCTTTCTCCAGAAAAAATCTTGCCGACTGGTGGGAACTGCTAGAGACAAGGCTTTCAAACCAGTCCCCAGTATGATTAGCCCAATGTCCCTTCTTAAATCCATGTATGCTTGTATTAGAAGGAGTGAACTATTCTAACTCCCCTGCCTCCTCCCAATTTTTTTTTTTTTTTTTTTAGTAGCTCTTTGGGCAAGTCCTGTATGCCATTCCAAGTCTTTGTTATCTAATCTGTGGAGTGATGTTGCTGCTGTAGCAGCACCCTGAGTTCAGTGGGAACAACTGCAGAGCACTGGGTGCCACAGCAGTGGGCACGGTGAGAGACTCACCTCCACTGCCATGGCCATCCAGCCACGGGGAGAGCAGCTGCTGGGGCTGCCCCCATTCTGCTGACAGCAGTCTGCCCCCAACATGTGGATTGTGTGGCCTTTGATTTTGACAGAATGTGGAAAATGCATTGTTTGAAGGTATTTTTATGTTGTCTAACATCACCTGACTGGAGCAGTTTGGTAGGCAGGCCGCCCTGTGGGCCGAGCCACGGCAGGGATGGGTGGCTGTCGCTTGCACTGGCAGTGTCATTTTTCCAGGCAGGCTCCTGATACAGCTGCAGGGGAAGGCACCAGCAGCTGAATCAGGCCCAGGGAGGAGCAGCAGCAGCACATTGAGGAGACCCTCATCTGCAAAGAGCCCCTCACCCCCTTTGCTCCCCCATGGCAGCACAAGGTGATTCCACTGCAGGTGCAGGGCTGCAGCAGACTGGAGACTCCTTCAGGCATGGCTTGCTGCAATCTTGTTCCTGCAGCTGTGCTGGGAGGATGTTGGTTGCAGCAGGGGTGTCCATGCCCAGGAATGCTGCTCGGCTCAGGGAGGCAGAGTGTGCACAAAAGCTGCATTCAAAGCACTGATCGTGAGCTCCCTGAGCCACTGGCAAGTGCAGCAGCTCTTCCTCATTCTGTGCAAGTGACAGCCCAGCCCTGGAGCCTGTCCCTGGGAACAGGGAAACTGTTGGGGACGAGGAAATAGATGTGAAGGTTTAAGGCCTCTTCCTTTGTTTAGATAATGTCAAATGCCACAAATACCAAGGAGCTAACAGACATCCTGTTCCAAGTATGGCAGAAAAGGTTTAGAGATAAGATTTATAGATAAGAAAGCCATAAAACATGATAATAGAGCGATTCCTATAGGTTGCATGCAAATATTAGGAATTTAATATTTTGTAGTGGATTGGTTAATGGAAATTAGAATATTCAACATAGAAGAATACTTATTGTATTGTAAACGGGAAATTGCTCTCTTATTCTCTCTCTTATTCTCTCTATGCTCTATTCTCTCTACTCTCTTATTCTCTCTTACACTCACTCCCTCATATACCCACGCCCTTACAATAAACTACAAACTTCATGACCAGAATATAGCGAGCTCCTGAGTCTGTCCTGATGACCATCCACCCGACTTTAGTGCCCACAGATAACACTCTGAGGATGGTTCTGAATTTTCAGGGACAGTCAAAATGAGAATCATTTTCTGTCTGGTGTTGCAGTGTTGGGTTTGGGTGTGTCTGCAGGAAAGAAAGCAGGAATAAACCCCTGCCACAATGAAGGAGAACCTTTGCATGGCCAATTTCCACCTGACAGACACACTGATCATATTGGCCCACTAAATACTGGGGGCAGCAAATGAAGAGTGCAAAGCTTCATTGAGGAGGTAGGAGAGATGAGACTTGAAGAAATAATTTTGCTGATGCAGGAAAAGGGATCACACTCACTGGTCCCTTGGCTCATGCTCAGTCCTGCCAAATCAAGCATGATCAGTTTTAACCACTCTGTTGAAGAGTATTTCAGAAGAACGTGTCCCATGCTATTTCCATTAAGAAAATTTTGAATTGTCAGGAAGCGCCAAGATCAGAAATATTTTGAGGCAAATCCTGTTTATGTTGTGTTTCAGTGTCTCTGCAATAAAGAAAGCAGAGAATAAACCCCTGAAGCAATGAAGCAGAGCAAAGGTGGAACATTTGGATGGTCAGTTTGTTCCCTAATGATATCAGCCAACTGAATTCAGGGGTCATCTACTGGGGAATGCAAAGCTTCTTTTATTCCAACACCTGGTTGTGTCCCACACTTTATTTGTTGTGAAGAGAAATAAACAAAATTCCCAACCAACAAGTTGCAGCCCAGAACTTAGTCGGAATTAGAGAAATGAAGGCCTTGAAAAGTAGCTTTGTAAAGCATCAGATTTCTAGACAGTGTCAAACCCTCAGGTCTGGCAGGGCCCAGGGATGGCTGCGCTTAGGAAGGGAAGGGGATGGAGCTGGGGTGGGGGTTCTGTGGCCATGGAAACGAGAGAACCAGGGGCGAGCGCGTCACAAAGGGGCAGCCCCGCGCTGGGGCTGGGAAGGTTGTGGGTGACATGGACACAGCGGCTGGAGACGCAGCAGGAGACACGTCTGGCTCTGCTGTCTGTGCCCACTGCTGGCCATTGGAGTCACCCCACCTTGTTCTAGGGCTGGGGACCAGCTCCTGTCGCTGTCTATCCCAGACAGTTCCCAAATTTAACAGAGATACTTCTGTGAGACACAAGCACGGGTTCAAACATGGATTCTACTGGAAAAGGAAAGGCCACAGAAGGAAAAGGTGAGGATAGAAAGGAGCTGAAAGGCCTGACCAAAATGGAGAAAAATCCCACCAGTGTTCAGGGAAAATTGGTCCATGGTGGTCAGTGCTGGCCCTGTGTCAGAGTTGGTGGCTGACAGCTACAGGTGATCCTGCAGGGATGCCCATGGCATCACAACATTCTGTCATTAGTTTACTCTGCTTTCTCCTTTTTGACAGTAGCCAAATCACTCATACTGTCAGCCAGGACAGGGACTGTGGCCACAGTTGACCACAAATTTGACATGGTCAGGAGATGCAAGTCCTGTTTCTTAGCCATCAGTGTTGCGTCTCACTACAGATAAATTTCCCGTTCTTCCTCTGCTTGGTGATTGGGTCCAACACTGAGAATGATATTACAATGCTATAAAACCACCAGGAAGGCCTGCCTGCTTGCTGAGAGCTCTTTGAGGTTTGCAGAAATAGCAGTCACAGCTGTGTGGGTTTTTACTGGATATTCACAAAAGGCCACCATCAAGAAGAAATCTTTCCTCCCCTCTTATCATTGGATCTTTCCAGCTTTCCCTTCAGACATGATAACTCAGTAGTGTGCAGAACAATTAAACACAGGCTAGATCTATGAAAAATAAAAACAAAGAAATTTTGTCAAGAATTCAAAAGTCCCTCTAGAGCTTCAACCATTGGACATGTATATGGTATGACAAAGGAGGAAGGTCATCTAACTCACCTGTTCCTTTGTGAACATGGCTCAGCCTCACACAGAGGTAAGGTGGGAGCTGGGCCACTCTGGCAGGAGGAAGGGTCTCATGCCAGCCTGGAGAGCCTGTGCCCATTGCCAGGGAACAGTTCTGCCCTGCAGCTGCCCCCTGCCATGAGCTGTGCTGCTCCCAGTGCCCCGTGGAGCTGTAGGGCTGCTCAGCTGTGTGGCAGGGAGAGGAGCAGGAGGCTGCATGTGCAGCTGAGCCATTGCTGGAAGCACAGGGCTCTGAGCTCCCTGCTGTCCCAGGGCAGCCCAGAGACCAGGCTGCTGCCCTGGGAGCTCTGTGCAAGTGGGTCAGGGTGTGCCCCTGGCCTGCCCCAAGGGGCTGCTGGCAGGAACATGTTTTCCTGGGCAGCTATTTAGAGGTTTCCAGGAAATGTGTCCCATGGAATATGGAGCATCAGATGCTTTAGGTTGGCATTGCAGCCTCTGTTACCCTTTGTATCTCCACTTTGCAGGTCTGTCTCCCAACAGTGCTGCCAAGAATCTTTCCAGGTCACCTCCCTCTATGCTCCTTCCCTCCAAGCCATTGCCTCCCATCCAGAAGAGCTCTCCTTCCAGGCAGCCAAGCCCAGTGTGCAGTGGAGAGGAAGAGAGAGGGAAAAATAGCATTGACTACAAAGATATCGGTAGAAACAACCAGGAGCTGAGTTCAGAGGGAAAAGGGCATGAGGTAAGGAGACCAAGCTAAGTCCTGTATGATAGATTGTCACTTTATGCACTATAGTGATTCCTAGAGAGGCTGATCTGGAACAGACACTAGACAGAGTTAAAAGTATAAACTAGGTATTTATTTAGAGGCCTTAAAAGGATACACCTTGGGCAGTAGAAGAGCCTGGCCAGGGCTACACCCAGGATGGATCCAAGATGGATCCTGCTCACAAGTTTTTACACTTTTGTAAGCATTGGTCCATCAACATATTGGGGTTAATTGTCCAGTTACAGCTTCAGGTCACAAAGATCCATCATCCTGGTTCACTCCTCTCACTTTGCCATTGTTTATGCTTTGTGAATATCAGTTGTCCTTGATTCTCAAACTGAAATAGTAATTTTGTGTAAAACTCCACTGTGAAGACAACCTATTGACACTTAATATGAAGTTTGGAGTCCCACACCAAGTCAGCACAGAATCAGGGAAATGTGAAAGCTAAAATTGAAAACATCAGTAGGAAGGAGTCTGAGAGCTTATCCTGTGGTGTGAGCCCAGGGAAGCAACTGAGCCAAGGAAGAGCTCAGCTGAGCACTGCACTTCAGGCTGTCTTTGCAATGGGACTGTAGTTCACACTTCATATCCTCAGCATGTACCAATTGCAAGACAGGTCCTTCAATGGTTTCTGTGCTCTGACATGGCTCCTGCTCTGCCTTACTGCTGAGAATGCCCCAACAAGCAGTCAGAGCAGCTCAAGTTGTCTCATCTGGCCAAGCAATCCTCCTACATTCAGTAACCTATGGATATCTGGGAACCATGTCTATGTCTTGGTGGTGTTTTAAGACAACTCTGTCTGCTTGGGAAGGAAAAAGGTGTTTCCTGGAACAGTAAGGCAGTCCTGCACAGTCACTTCCAGGTTCTCTCAGGTTCTGAGTTGTGCAGCCATGGCCTTCTGCACAGTTGTCTCTGATGCTATTTCTCGACTTCATCAGCTTCTGGGCAGCTGTGTGCCCTGGCATGGCTTTGTCCAGAGGGAAGGGATGGGAGGTGGCCATGGGGAGACCAGCCCAGAGCCCAGCCACACGATTGCCTTTGCAGCAGGGCCAACACCTGCAGTTGTTTTGGGTTTGCTGTGGGGTGCAGGAGGAGGCAGGTGAACAACAGCTTTGGTAAAGAGAATGTCCAATCAAAGGCGTGTGTACTTGATGTCAGCCTTGAAGAGAAATGGCCCAATGTATCCCTGACAGGATCTGATCCTTTCACTGGAGTTTGAACAGGTCCTGATTTGGTTCTTTAGCTGTGCCAGAAATGATGGGATACTAAGCAAGGGTGTGCATCTGCCCCCAATGCCTCCACTCCCCTTCCTGGCCATGGCATGGGGGCCCTGGAGAAACCTGGGCTGGCAGAGACCTTCCAGAAAGCAGCAGGGCAGGGAGCTCTGCTGAACTTCCTGGATGCCAGTGAGTCTGAGATGATGGAGGTGTGGGAGCTGGAGAGCAGCGAGCATACCAAGAGCTCAGCAGCTTCTGGGCTGAAAGGCTGCTGGGGAACTGAAAGAGGGAAGGGCATCAGCAGAAGGAATGAGGGGCTTGAGAAAAGCAGGTTTTGACATCCTGCAGAATGCCTTTGTGGAGATGTGGTTGGAGATTTGCAGTGGCTGTGAGGTGCCTAAGGGGCAGGGATGGAACAGTGATCTAAACCCATTCCCATACCGTCCAAAAGGCCAGTGGAGGCAGTGGCACCCCTGAACATACTGATGCCAAACATGTGGATTCCAGATGTAGAGGTTCTTTCTGACCCCCAGGTGCTGTACAGACACCTAACTCCCGGAGCTCTATAGGCTCCTGCTCTGAGCTCTTAGGCTCTTACTTGTCGGGTAATCTTCTAAATAAGCAAAGCAGCTAATAGTTAAAAAAGTTATTTATTACAAAACACATCTTATTACAAAGCACATCAGTCTCAAAAGGCAATACCAAAAGCAATGGCAAGCAATGGCAAAAGCAGTAGCAATATGCAAATAGCTAGAAGCCAGAATGGCTAAAAGCAACACCTCTCCCAATAAATACTGTTATATAGCATTTTTCCAACAAGCTAAGATGCAAACTCACACCTCCACTCTTTAACCTATTGGAATTCTAGTTTCTTATATCACCAGGTTACGTATAATACTACACACAGAATCTAAGAAATGCAAGCAATATTCTAGCTCTAACTCTATTATGCTAATAATAAAAAGGAGCACTGCTTCGAAGAACTCCTGCTCAAAAGGAAATACAATCCTTGCGGGGTCCACTGCTATCAAGTGCACGCATTGTAGACAGCATTTGATTATCAGTCGGGCAAACAATTCCAACACCATCCTTGCCGTCTTTTGTAGCTGATGCGGCATAACAACCCACTCCAGAACGTGCAAAGGATCAGACCATGTGCCATTCCGCTGGCCAGTGATACCTGTAGGATGTAAATCCAGATTGGTGATAAACACAGTGATATCAATGGAAGGATCTGCTTGGTATACCTGATAAGTAGAAAGACCTTGCTGCAGCCTGCTGCAGTGTGTCGGGCTACAATGACAACCCTGTGGCAAAACTTTCCATTGATATCTCTGCCCTGGCTCAGAATTGTTCACTGCAGGCATTGTAAAAAGTAATTTTGGCCTATCTTCAGGACAAGGATATTGTGAAAAAGCAATGCTTCAAGTCAATGACCAAAATGTCCCATCCAGCAGGGAGCATGGTGGGCAAAGGCATACCAGGCTGCAATGCCCCCATGCTCTCCATCACTATATTTGAACCAATTGACAAAGGGCTATCAACTTAATTTTTGGTATGGAGAACTAGTACTGCCAAACAGGGGTATCAGACAACCACCATTAAGGCATCATAGGATAATTCCTGCCCCTCACCTCAATAACCGCGATCAGAAATTTGTCTCAATTCGCACTACCTAGGCTGCCAAACCTCCGAGTTGAATTTGAGGTGGGATGGTGCCTGGTATCATCAGAGTGCACAACATCTGTGGGTGCTGGTCGGAGATATTCATTGTGATGCATGAAAGGCAAGGAAAAAACCTTTCAGCCAATTTAGTCAAAAGGATATGTTTATTTCAGTGCTGGGAGAACATGCAAAATGTCTCCAAAAGCTGTGTGCGCCCTTGGCAGTTTTTGGTCCTTCATTTATTCACAAAAATCATGCATATTCAAAAGCATCTATACACATTTATTACCTATCACTGCCGCCCTTTCCCCACTTAGTATTAAAATTAGCTGCATACTCATTGCAGCTGAGTAGTATTCCCTTGGTTTTGGGGAGGTGGTCTTGAATTTGAGTCGGAGAGTTGTAAGAGATGAAGTAAGGATCGTCTACCTCGCTCTAAACTCTTTACCTCTGTCTTGTTACCATGACTACCTGACTTGTTAGTCCCTTTATTCATTTGTTGCCTTCAATGTCAAAATTTATAATTGATTGCTTTCTTTTTGCTAACTCTAAGCATTTTCTAATGTATATCAGTTTCACTTATTGTTTCCATATGTATATTTTGCTGGTTCTGCATATTATATGACCAGACTTTGTCAACTTCTAATTCCCCTGCTAGGATATATATGTTTAAGGGTTATATTCCTAACCTCTAGCTCCTAAGTTTTTCAAGATATCTACCCCATAACTCATTCCCTAAACATGCAATTCTCAAAACTATAAAATTATATTATGAATATTATGGCTCATTCCCCCCTTTTCTATAAAATTAGTAATTTCTTTATCCTCATACTGAGGCACGGTGTCTCTTAAAGCTGCATTCAATGCTCTCGTCACTGAAGTTAGAATTGCTACTCATTGCAATATCCTCCAATTCCAAATGAACATTTTAATAGACATAATCATACTAACACCAACTAATATTAATAGTACAATAATTGGATGAACCAATGTGTTGAGTATTCCAGTTCCTTAAGGTGACCATCCGAAGAGTGCATCCCACCAACAGTAAGAGGTGTCTACTTCCAAACTTTTGAAAGCTCTTCTTATGATTTCTATGTCCTGGTGTAGTGTGATCAGAGTTTTTCTCCCTTTGTTCTTAATTTCTTTGAGAATCTCCTTTAAGTCCTCATGCTTCTATAGCTGCTTGACTAAAGTCAAATTTGTCCTGATAGGTACAGGCAATATTTCCTGTACTGAAGTCAGATTTGCTTTTATATATTGGTGTGATATCACAGGTGCTTGATAAGAAAAGTCACAACCTTCAATTCTAACAAAGTTGCAAAGACACAAATTGGACTGGGTTTCATTTATAGCTATTTTGTCTACCCGAATTGTGTAGCATGGTGTTCTGAGACACACACAATCCTGGCCTCTGTGAACAACTAAGGTTGTCCGGTTGGCCAAGTGAACTTCAAAGTGGCAAATGCTTTTCTCTGTATCCAGACAGGTATCTTGGTCATTATTTATGTTTCCTTCACATATAAACCCCAATTGTTTCCTCAATGTACAAGACTCTATATTAATAGTCTGCCATTTCCCTTTGGCCTTCTGTGCCCATTTCCTGTGCTCGGAAGGGAATAGGATGGCTCCTTCATGGTTCAGTCCTAAGGTAATTATTGGATGTGTCAGATTCACTGCTGCATTATGTATAGTTAGAACAAAGGCAGTTACCATACTTGTTACAGGATCATAAGTGAAATTAACTAGGACCCACCATGACTGGAGCTCTTTTTCTAAATCAGAAGCATTATCCAAAACTATTCTGTGAATCTCCACAGGGAATGTGCCTTTACCATCTTCCCTAATAATTGAGGCATCTACAGATTGCATCCATAATTGTGCTTGTACACATCCAAGGGCTAAGGACATGTTTTCATTAGCTGCTCCCATTGCATTCATTATTAGTCTGTGGTTTTCATTCTTCTATACTTTTGCACTCCGGTAACATTTTGGAAAATTTCCACTGTCTAGTACGTAAGGCTAGTAGAGAAGATTGTAGAGGTTGTTGTAATTTAACTGTGTTGCTACCAGTTGTAGCCAATTTATCCATTAACACTTCTGAGTCCATAGTGTTCAAGATTCCCAATCCTGTCCCTAGTATCCCAGTAAGATCTATTTTCTGTCTGAGCATATCAGGAGCATGTTTCTGTAACCAAGTGGTCCAATCCATAGAGGAAGTGGTAAGGATTGGGGTACATTCTTACTGTATAGCAGAAGCATTTACTTGTATTTCCATTTCTACTCGCTTCAGGGACCACTCTGGATTCAGTAATCATCTTTGGGTCCCTACTCTCTTAATAGCACAAGGTCCAATTTTGGTAATTATTGGCTGAATTGTTCTCCTTGAGGTAGTTTGGGTTTGAGTGACTGTGGTTTCTTCTGGTCTCTGGGGCAGTGGATTTTCTGCAGTCTCATCTATTTGGGGTTCAATGCAATCCTGAGTAATATTGTAATCTATTCTACACCCCTTAACTGCACACCTTCAATTTTAAGTCTAAACTCAGGACAGGTAGACAAACAGATCTCACAATATCCAGATTCAATTCCAAGTTGTTCATAGGATTCTAGTAGTACTTACGAAATCTAACCTGAACAAACGCTTATTCACAACCCCAAACCTTTCTCCCTTCCCCGACAGTTGCATTGGTAACCTTCATCATTTGGGATAACATCCTACGGGAGTAAGCGTCATAAGCTTTTCCATGGCAAAAAAATCTCCTAATTGTACTATATATATGTGGTGTTGCATTGACTTTGGTCACAGTTATGACCATAATCATGAGAAATACAGTTCTCCACGCTAAAATTTCTATCCAAAATCTATTCATCTTTCTCAAGTAAATTTCAAATTCGGTTCATTATCACCCAGTGTTGCTTTCAAAGAAGCTTCTGGAACCTTCTTTACTTGCATATGATGAAACCTAGCCTTCTGTTCCTTAATCTTGATTGCAGTATTAGTGGTGAGAAGCACCTGTAACACTTCTTCCCACTGAGGCTCCAGAGTCTCTTCTGTAAAAGACTTAACATACACATAATCTCCAGGTTGTGTGTCATGTACTGGGCCATCTAGTTCTCTGCTCCGAGCTCCAGCCACATGCTTCTCAATTTCTCTGAGTTGTTTGTTCAGGGCCATCATGTACCTGTGTAGGGTTTCTTCCCCTACTTGGGCCAGTGCTCCCTGTTATAACCCATATGGCCTTCCATAGAGAATCTCAAAAGGACTCAGTTTCTCTTTTGCCCTCAGTTTAGTCTGAATCCATGACAATGCTAATGGAAGAGCCTGGGGCCAAGGTAATTGAGCTTCTTGTCCTAATCTTGCAATTTGCTGTTTAATCAAAGGATTCACTTTTTTTACCTGGCCACTTGACTGAGGGTGATAGGGGGTGTGAAGTTCCCAATCTATACCAAACAGGTGACTAATTCACTTTGAAATGAAATGAAATGTGGCCCTCTCTCTGAGGAGACTGTGGCTGGAACTGCAAAGCGTGGTATCATTTCTTGTAACAGTAGTTTGGTGACCTCTCGTGCTTTGGCAGTTCTGGTAGGAAAGGCTTCTGGCCACCCTGAGAAGGTGTCTATTAACACCTATAAGTATTAGTACACCCCTTTCCTTGGAAGTGAGCTTCCCTATACCTGTCCTTTGGGATTTTCAAATTCAGACCACATCAAGCCTTGAACCACTTGGTCTGGGGCTGTTTCTTACAGATTGGGGTGCTGACTTGCTGAGGTCTCTTCCAACTCAGCTCTCTGATGATCCTTGGACAATGCTGATCCCTATTAAAGATAAAGCACATATTTTTGGGACAGGAGACCTCCGGGACTGTACAAGACCAGCAGCTTGTTGGGTGATTAACTGCGTAATTTGAGTATTTTTAAGAAATGTCAAAGTTTTCCTACTGCAAGAGAGCAGGAATTACCTGCGATTGTACAGTGCCAGAAGAAGAAATATTGATCTTTCCCTCTGTTTGTGTCACTAATATTCAGGTTTTTCATGTCCTTCTTCATTCATGAGTTTCCACCTCTCCTATTTTAAAGGCCATGTCTATCAACATCTCTTAACTAGACCAGCTGGATCTATGGCCTTCCCATTGCTCCCACATTTCCTCCTCTACCTCCACTCTGGCCATTCCAATGCCTCTCAACTGAGTATCTTCCCACTTTGCGCTTCAGGGAGTTGCCCTGTCTTTGCACTTATGTCTTTTACAATTACCTTTGTCTATATCTAAAAATATTGCTGTATGGATATCCCTTGTGGATAAGTGGGCACATCAGATGCTGCTGGGTCATCTCATATGGCTGAGAGAAGAGTTTTGATGCTTTTAAAATTATATGATATTTACAATTTTTTATGTTGGCCATGGAGAGAAACTTTCCTGTGCCTCTGAGTCTCACCAGTTCCTGACCCCCAAAGATCCAAAACTAAAACATTGCTGATGTCCCTTCCAGACTCAGGTCCCTGATGATACCAGGATGGTGCTACTCCCAATTCTGGAATGGGCTGGAGCAGATGTTTATAGGACAGGAGCCCTGGGGCTGTAGAGGACCAGACACTTGCAAAGGGCATGAGCACAACTCATTAGCTGGGTTACTTGAGTATTTTAAGAAATGTCAAATGTTTCCCACCAGGAGATAACAGAAACTTCTTGGAAGTGTACTGAGGCAGGAGAAGAAACACTGCCCTTCACCTCTACCATGTGTTACCATTGCACTCTTCCCCTCTGTGTTACCATTATACTGTCTATTGTTTCATGTCCCTCTTCATTTGAGTGTTTCCACCTCTCCTGTTTAAATGACCATGTCTAAGGACATCTCTTCACTAGACCAGCTGGTTCTATGGCCTTCCCATTGCTCCCAGATTTCTTCTTCCAGTTCTTTAATCATTCCACATCAGTCAACATCTTAATTGTGTTCATATTTATCACAAATCACCCTTTCTAATGTCTTTGTTTAAAATTATTCCTGTAATAAATCCCTTGTGCATGGTGGATACATTAGATACTGCTTTGACATTGCACACAGCTGAGGGAAGAATTTTCATGTTTATCAAATTATATCATTGTTGTATTTTTTATGTTGGCCATGAAGAGAAACTTTCTGTGCCTCTGAGTCTCACCCGTTCCTGACCCCAAAGGACACAAACTGCAATGCTGGCCCTTGCACCTCCCTCCATGACCACAGCAGAGTTTCCCTTGTCCCAGAAAGTGCCTGGCACTGCAGGGATGAAGGAAACAGGGCAGGCTGTGGAGATCAGGGGCAGGGCACAGCCAGGAATTTGGAATGGTTGTGAGCCCAGGGCAGCAGCCAGCCCTTGGCCTTGGTGAACCTCATCCCATTGTCCTGGGCCCATGGCTCCAGCCTGTGCAGATCCCTCTGCAGAGCTTCCTGCCCTGCAGCACAGCCACACTCCCAGCCAGCCTGGGCTCACCAGGCATCTGACTGAGGGTGCCCTCTATGGCCACATCCAGATCAGCAAGAAAGAGACTGAACTGCCCTGGCCCCAGTCCTGAGCTCTGGGGACAGCCCTGGATGTGGCTCCATTCCCCAGCACTCCTTGGGCTGGGCTTCTGGTTTTTTTTATGGAGCTGTGTGTCACGGTGTGACTAAAGGCTTTGCCAATTTTAAATATTTAATTTTTTTTAGAGATAGGATTTAGGAGTAAAGACAACACAGGCTCAAAACTTAGAAGTACAAGAAGAAATTTATTAATAATGCAAGAAAAAATTATTCAGAGTAAGATTCCTAGATTATTCCCTCCTCCCTTCACTCCACATTTCTTACAAACCACATACAGAGAACACTTCAGTCAGTTATCCACTCAAATAATCATTTCAGTTCACTTAAGAGAGAAAATTTGTTTTTTCTGCTTTAGACTTAGGGGGGTGTCTTCACCTTCACAGTCTGCATGTGCCGGTGACATACAGAACAATGAATTTTCCTCTCATTCCCACAGTCCTTGCAGAACCGTGTTATGGGTTACGATGCATACATGGGGTACTACTTTTAAAGGCTGGCTGCTGAAAAACAAAATCCTATTCACCATCTTCTCTATCAAATGTCTCTGTTCATATTCCAGTCCCAAACAGAGAGCTCAATTTCCCGAGGCAAGGAAAGTCTTCAACTCAAGCACCCATCCTCCCCAAGTATATTTCACAGTTTAAAGGAATTTTAGTGAAGTCACAATCCCCTCATAGCCCCACAAAAAAAAGGTTTTTAGCTATCTATTAGTTGCATTTTTTAAATTTCTTTCCATTGGGAACTTCATTTTCATTCCGCTGACTTTTGTGGACTTCATGCTTTATTCCTTCTTATTAAGGGGGTTCAGGAGATTAATAATTTTATTTAGGCATTAAGAAGTTAAAATAGTATCTAGATTGTTAAGAAGAAAGCATGCGGCTGGTGCCGGGGGGTCCATGCGGCCGGTGCCAGAAGGTCCATGCAGCCGGTGCCGGAGGATTTATACGGCCGGTGCCGGGGGGTCCATGCGGCCGGTGCCAGGGGGTCCATGCGGCTGGTTCTGAGGGGTCCATTTGGCCGGTGCCGGGGGTCCATGCAGCTGGTGCCGGGGGGTCCAGCGGCCCCGCCGAGCCAAGCCGGGCCGGACTAAGGGCTCCCCGCAGAACCGGTGCCGGGCAGGGGGGCCGAGCCGGGCCCCCCCAGAGCCAGGGCCAGGCCCCCAGCCGGGGACCCCCGCTCCTCCGGAGACCGGAAGCCGAAAGACCCAACCAGAACTTCATCCATTGTGATTTGTAAAAGCAAATAACTTTTTCATTAGTTTCCTGAGCTGTCCATCACCAAATCAGCTCTCTGACTGGTGCCAGCAGCTCACAGGAGAAGCCCCGGAAGACGGGACAGCCCCCTCCATTCCCGGACCATGTGAAGCTTTCCCTGAGAGGAAGCCAACCCTCCCCCCAAGCACGTAAAACCAACACAGGAGGAAAGCACAGAGCCCCAGTGTTTGGAAGGCAGATGAGAGCCTCTCTAGGGCAAGGCCAGCCAGACATGTCAGTAATGGCAGATTTTGTCTAGGATCAGTCTTTGCATATAGGGAATTTTGGAGGTGGAATCCCCATCTAGGCCATGGGTGCCTGGAGAAACAGGACAGTTCCTTCCATAGGAAAGAAAGCATGGAGCCTTCCCCAGTGTTTTGGGACAGATGAGAGGTGACCCTCCTGAAATCATTGCCAGCCAGATTTGTCCCGGCAATATTCCTATGGGAACAATCCCTGAATATAAGGATATTTGGCAGTGAAATCTCAGTTCTGGCCATGGGTGCCTGGAGGTGGAGGACAGTTCTTTTCCATAGGAAGGAAAGCACAGAGCCATAGTGTGGATGATACAAAGGTGCCTGAAAAAGGCCCTTGAGATTTTGTGCCCTGAGATAATGAAACCTTTCATGAGAGATGCCCCCCCCCCTCCCTGCCAAAACCCCTGTTATCATTTAGGATTTCTATTGGTTTTTAACTTTACTAGATGATTGTTTTTTTCTCACCTAGAATCTTAATGTAATTGGATAGTTTTTCAACTCATAATTTTACTGGTTAGAATTTCAATCCCTTTGAAACCTATAAAGACCCCTTGCTGTGCTATGTAACCAGATTTTGCTGGTAGAACCCTTTGAAGAAATAAAGCTGCTTTCAGAATCTCTACGGCAAGTCCCGGAGTCTCTGTCTCTTGCTATTCTTGTGGCTGGCACTCTGCCTCAGGAGCTCTCAGAGCGATCCGGTCTCCCGTAGCAGCCTGAGGCTGGAACCACCCTAGCCCCGGCAGCTGCACCATAGTGTTTCAGGAGCAGATGAGAAGAGCCCCTGAACGTGCCAAGGTCAACTGGACCAGTCAGGTGGTCCCTGGGACGCCAACCCAGCCAGACCTATTCTGTGTTGCTTTGGTTTCATTGGGACCTGTAGTGTCACTATGGTTCCAATGATTCCATGAGGCCTTGCAGTGTCACAATGGTCTTCGTGGTTCCACAGGCCCCACAATGTCAAGTAACTCTGTTCCATGAGGCTCGCAATGTTACCATGGACCTTTGGAGATGGGGCTTTGCAGTGTCACAATGATCTCCTTTGGCTCCACAGTGTCCCAATGGACCATTGATGACATGAGGCCCTGCAATGTCACAACAGACCTTTGGTTCCATGCAGCCCTGCAGTGTCACAAAGGCCTCAATTTCACGAAGGCCCCACAGCCTCAAAATGATTCTCTTAGTTCTATGGGGACTCGCAGGGTCACAATAGTCTCACTGGTTCCATAAGGCCTCACAGTGTCACAGTGCTTTGCTTATTTCATGTGGCCTCATAGTGTCACAATGGTCTCCATGATTCTATTAGTCCCCTCAGTATCACAATGGTCTCCTTGGTTCCAGGAGGCTGTGAAGTGTCTGAATGGTCTCTTCTTGGTTCCATGAGGCCTTGCAATGTCACAATTGACCTTTGGCTCCATGGAATCTCACAGTGTCACAATGGCCCCTTGGTTCCATGACACCCCAAAGTGTCAAAATGGTCTGCAGGGCTCCCATGAGGCCTTCAGTGTTACAATGGACCCTTGGTTTGATAGGGCCCCACAGTGTAGCAATGACTCGTACATTCCACGGAGCCACAGAGTGTCAGTACATTCCCCTTGGTTCCATGAGGCCCAGCAATGTCACAGTGGTTTCCATGACACCATGAGGCCCCACAGTGTCAAAATGTTCCCTTGGTTCCATGGGCCCTGTGCTGGTGCATTCCCTCCTTCCCTTCTCAGGCCACGCTCTGAGCTGAGAAATGCTCACTGGGCCTCAGCCTTGGCCAGCAGCCCCTGGGCTCAGCTCCTCTGGAGCTCAGCACAAACACTGTCTGCTCCCAGACACTGCTGCTGCCCAATGAGCTCCTGGTTCCTTTAGGAGCAGCCCTGGGACTGTTTTTGTTCCCTCAGTGGCACAACATCCCTGTTTTCCCCCTTCCAAAGAAAGCTGTGGATGTCAAGTGCGGCCAGGATGAGACATTGCTGTGTTGCTGTACGCTGAGAGTCGCGTATAATAATGACAAGGACTTCTTGAGCATATGAGGCTAAAGAAGCATTTTATTGGAAAACCAAACCATATTTATACTGTGGTTTGCAAGTTTGGAACAGGACAGCAGTCCATTGGACAATAGGAGAAATCATCTCTTGTCACATAGCACGAGAACTGTTTCTCAGTCAACACCAGGTACTAATCTCTGTTTATTAATTCCTTTCTGTTTACCAGAAAGTTATCATCCTGGAAAAGGCTCAGGCCGGAGCTTAGAAACTGTCTCAGCCTGGGAAAAAGTTTCCCAGCCTGAGAAAAAAGAGCTCAGAGCCTGAAAAAGGCCTAGCAAACCTTGCCTGGGCCCTCAGTGGTGCCCATGTTGCTGTGACTGAATCCCCTCTCTTGGGGCCCTACAAACAGCGCTCCACAAGGAGCCCCTTGGAGCTCTCCTGGGCCAGCACCTCCCTCCGAGTGGCGCCTCTCTGAGCCAGGAACTCTCCCGTGTGCTGCACTCGGGACATCCCGAACAACAACGGAGCCTGGGCCCATCTCCCACTCCTCGAGGCTCAACCCTTCACCTGCTGGGGAGATGCCCAAGCATTCAGAGTGAGCATTTTCTTGCCCTCCAGAGGAATTTCTCACAGGTCTCTTGCACTGACTCTCTATGTGTGTGTGCACACCTGTGCTCTGACAAATGTGGCTGAAATGCTGCTCTCTGAGGGCTTTGAGGGCATTGGATATCCGAGTCAGTGAGGTCTGCAAGTAAGGTTAAGTCACAAGGTGTAAGCTAAGTTAAATGCTGCAAGGAGTTGTTCTTTTGCTAAGTTGTGAAGTTTAATATAAGTTGCAAGCTTAGTTAAATACTGTTAAGTGTTATTCCTCTGTTAAATAGCTACACCATAGGTTATAAATTAGGTTAAATACCGCTAAGTGCTGTTCTTTTGCAAAACTGTGAAGTTGAAGGTATCAGTTAAGGTATAAGTTAAGTCCTGTTATTTTGAGCTCTCTTAAGATTTTAGACCATATTCCTTTTATCCTTGCCCTCACTGTCCTTTTGTCACACACACCCAGACAAGCACACAGAGAGACAGTTCTCGGTTCATTTCTAGTTTGACTTTTTGTTTGGTTTTGTTGTTGCTTTGTTTCCTTGGTGTGCCTGAAGTGTCCAGTCAGGAGTAGAGTGAGTCCTGCCAAGGAACTTTGTCATGCTGTCTCTTAATATTAAATCTGTTTTTTGCTGATCCCTTGACAAGGATTTTTTAAGTGCTCTCAATCCCTTGTTCGTTACAGGGTGAAGGAACCCTGGCCCAGACTCTGGCCCTGGGGGACATGGGGATACTGCCAGGGGATCCCTGTCCCCCTTTGGAACATCCTCTGGGGTAGGCTGTGGCACAGGGGCGGGGGGACCCGTGGGGACAGGGGACCCCGCTGTGCACGAGCAGTGTTGGACTTCTCTGGGGGGAATTGTGAGGGGGGTCTGGGGTGCAGTGACCTCCCCAGTGACCTCACACAGCCCCTTTGAGGTCACACAGCCTCCCTGTTATGTCACATAGCCTCTCTGTGATGTCACACAGCCTTCTGTGTTGTAACACTGTTGCTTATGGTGTCGCACAACCTTGGCACAGTGCTGGGGAGCCCCGGTGCCATCCCAGCAGTAGGGTCTCCCTCCTGCCCTGTCTATCAGCTGGTACCACCCTTGGGGTGCTGGGCCTTGGGCTTCCTCTTCTCCCTGCTGCCTGCCTGCCCATGGTGTCCCGGGGAGCTGCTGCATTCTGAGCCAGGGGATCTGCTCTGCTGTACCGGGCACCCCAGGGCTTCCTGAAACACCCCATAGACAGGGCAGGGGCCAGAGTGTCACAATGTTCCCTTGTTTCCATCAGGCCCCACAGGGTCACAGTGCTCCCTGTGCATCCTGAGGCCCCACATAACCCAGCCCAGTCCATTGCCATGGTTCCAGTCACACTCAGTATGATCCCAGTGCCTCCCAGTCTCTCTCAGTATATCCGAATTGCCCCCAGCATGCTCCCAGTCACTCCCACTTCCTCCCAATTGCTTCCAGCATGATTCCAGTTGCCCAGTCAGCTATGATTCCAGTCAGTCTCAGTGAGGTTCCAGTTGCTCCCAGTATATCCCAATTGCCCCAACATGGTCCAAACTGCCCTCAGCCTGCTCCCAGTCACCCCAGAATCCCCAGTATGGTTCTGGTTGTCTTCAGGATGATCTCACTCATTCCCAATATATCCCAGTTACCTTCAGCGTGCACCCATCATTCCCAGTTTCTCCCAGATGCTCTCAGTAGCCCTCAGTGTGGTCCCAGTCACTCCCACTATTTCCATATCCCTGCTCCAAGTGCTGCTCCCAGCCCTGATCCATGGGGATGGGAATGTCCTGCTCCCTTCCTGGGGCAGAGTCACACCTGAGCCAGGTGTGCAGGGCTGCTTGCCCTGTCCAGGTGTGCTTGCCCTTAGCCCCAGCACTGTCCCACCTGCAGGACCTGCTTCCCCTTGGCCTCTTCCTCCTGCAGCCCCAAGCCCAGCTTGGTGCTGAACAAAGGGGCTGGGGTGCAGTCATCCCCTCTGTGCACCCCCTCTGCACCCTCCCAAAAGCTCTTTGGGGAGGGAAAAGGAGGTGACACCAGGATTGGAGGGGGAGGGTCACACACGCTCTGGGGGGAGAAACACATAGACCCTGGGGACCCCCCACCTTCTCCTGCAGCTCCAGAAGGATGAACCCCAACAACATGGAGCCCCCAAACCCCAGCAGCATCTGTTGGCAGCAGGGTCTGTTGGCAGCTTTTTGGATCTATGGGAGTGACGACCACTGAAAAATTCCCTGACAGCCCCACAGCCACTCCTGGACCCCTCAGACCATCCTACAGATCTTGGCCAGTACCCTAACCCCCACATCTACTAACAGTGATTGAATAAAATGCACTTACTCATCCTTTCCACTCACCCTTTGAATAATCAATTATATTTTTCACAATTTCCCCCCATTAGGGATTAAATTCAGCGTGGATTGAGAGATGCCTGTATCTATCAGGAAACACATCTGTTCTCAATCTGGATCCATCTTAAAAGTTAACAAGGGCTCCAGTGTGCTGGCTCACTGGTATAATAGGAGCCCCTGACGCCCCTAACAATCCGTCTGCATTATCCTCTGTACTTATTCTAGTTCCCCTCACAACTGCCTGGGGGTATTCATTTTCCCACAGCTCACAACCATTCATTTTTCCACTGAACCAAACAAAACCTTTAAAAGAAAATCCCAGTTTTTTAACATACAATCTGCTTTTCCAGATGTTTTTTCCTCCCTGTGCTCACTCTCCTTATCACAACCCATGTCCCAGAGCTGGTCCCTGTCCTACTACAGTGTCCAAACATGCTCCTCCCCCACCGGCACTCTATCACATGATTCCATTGTCTCCCCTATCTGCTCCTCTCTCTCCTTTCTCTTTTCTCATTCTTCCATGCTAACCTAACTTTATACCTTCTACACGTTTCCTCTCAATTTTCCTTCTGATTGGGGACAGGGAATGGACACGGGGGGACAGGGAATGGACATGGGGGACAGCAAAGGCCTTGGGGCTGCAGGGATGTTCACACTGGGGCAGCGCCAGCACAGAGCTTCAGATCGCAATTAACCCCGAGGGAAACGCTGGGGAAAGGCTCCATTTCAGCCTTTCTTTACTCCTTGCTGTGAAGGGTCTGAAATAAAAGGGGAACAAAGAGGGCCCGACTCCTACTTTGGCTGCAGCACCATGCCTGGGGCTGTGAGGTGCCATGAGGGGCAATGGGGGGCCATGGGGACCTGTGAGGGGCAATGAGGGCCCATTAGGGTCTGTGAGAGGCTTTGGGAGGCCAGGCAGCTCATAGAACCAGGGGTCCATTGTGATACTGTGGAACCGAGGAGATCGTTATCAACAGTATGGAAACTCACGGAACCATGAGAGGCAATTGTGGCACAGCAAGGCTTTGTGGAGCCAAAGAGACCCTGGTGACACTATGGAACCTCATGGTACCATAGGTCCATTTTTTCACGGTAGCCACAGCAGGGCTGAAGAACCATGGAGATCATTGTGGTGCTACCCAACCTCATCGAATCAAGGCATCAATGTTATGCTACTGAACCTCATGGAACAAAGGCTCCATTGTGACACTGCGGGACCAAGGAGATTGCTGTTGACAGAATGAAAGCTTGTGGAACCAAACATCATGGTGACATTGTGGGGCCTCATGGAACCGTGGAGACCATTATGACACTTCAGGATCCATTGGAACTAAGGGAACATTGTGACATTGCAGGGCCTTGTGTAACCAAGGGGTCGTTGTTGCACGGCAGGGCCTCATGGAATCAAGGGGATCATAGTGACATTGTGGGGCTCCATAAGGGCCGTGGGGCTCTATAAGGTGCTGTGGGGCTCCATGGGACCACGGGGTCATTCTGACTCTGTGGAACCAAGGATACCATTGTTACACTACAGGCCATCATAGAACCAAGGAGGCCATTTTGAACCAGGGGAACTCCCTGAGACTATTATGACACTTCAAGAGCCACTGTGGAACTGCAGGGCCTTGTGCAACCAATGAGACAATTGTGACATCACAGGACCTCATGGGAGCAAGTGGCCATTGTGACACTATGGGGCCTTGTAGAACTGAGGGGCCATTGTGACACTGTGTGGCACCATGGAACCAAGGAGACCACTGTGGAACTACAGGGCTCTGTGGAACTAAGAACTCAGGTTAACAAAGAGGGGCCCAATGCAATCAAGGGGCCATTCTGTACTTCAGGGCTTCATGGAACCAAGGTGCTGTGGTGGCACTGTGGAACCAAAAGAGACCATTGTGACATCGCAGGGCCTCATAGAACCAAGGCAACCATTGTGCCACTGCAAGGCCTCGTGGAAGCAAGGGGCCAGTGTAACACATCCAGGCTTGGTGGAAGCAAAGGGCCATTGTCATCCTAGGGAACACAATAGAACCAAGGGCTCATTTTGAGACTGTGCGACCTCACGGAATCAAGGGACCATTGTGGCATTGTGCAGTCCCATGGAAAGAAGGAAACCATTTTGACACGGCAAGGCCTCATGGAATCAAGGGCCATTGTGCTACTGTGGAGCTAAGGAGACTATTGTTATATTGCTGGGCCTCATGGAAACAAAGATCTCTTCTGATACTACAGGGCCACATGGAACCAAGATGTGCTCCCTTTCCAGGAGGTGGGGATTCTACCTAGACAGACAGCATCGGTGTGGGGCATGATTTAAAAAGAAAATTCCACCCCTCTACCCTGTGGGGCGTGCTCCTGCAAGCCTGGGAAAAGACACTCCACTCATTTTGTCAGATAAGGAATGGCCCCGGAATGATCTTCTTTTCCTGTACCCTCATTGGTATAAATTCTACTGCAGTGTTCTCGCCTTAATTCTTCCCATTGGTTGTCCTCCTCGACCCACTCCTTTGCAATCCTCTGCTCCTCTCACTACTGAACCCTGACCCTCAATGTCCACCCCTATCCTGGCATATAAAACCCATGACTCTACCCTCGTTCTTGTCTTGGTTCCTGACTCAGTAAAGGATCCCAGGTTTTGCTAAACCAAGACCCACCCTGTTATCGTCTTTTCCTGTTGGTCATTAGTGGTTGCCTGAGGTCTGAGATTCCAGGCCCCAGGGGAGTTGTAGTGATACCGAAATAACGAGAAAAAGAACTAATGTAGATATAGCAATAGCAGTAGTTATGCTAGGGCTTAGAAAGCAGCAGTTCACAAGCAGGCCCTGGGAAACAGGCCTGGGAAACAGGCCCGGGAGTGTACTAAGAACTACAAACTAATAACTAAAGGATCTAGTAGAGCATGCAAAACACAATGAAATAATAAACGATAAAGGTTAATGTATAATCAATGATAAAGGGTTCTGGTGGTGGGAAGACAAGCAAGGGGGATTAAAGGGGGGTAGCCCACAGTTTTGAGTAGACAAGCATGTAGAATTTACAATTTTTAGGAATAATATCTACAAGATTTATGTAACTGTATTGTCTTGAAGAATGTGTACCTCTGTACGTAGACCACTTTGCAAATAGATATAAAAACCTGACGAAAAAGGGGAACTGGGGGCTCTGACTTTGGACGCTAGTCCTCAGACCCCAGGGCCCTCAATAAAGCACCGCACTAAACAACCTAATTGTTTTGTGTCTCTCTGTCGGGCAACAGTACTGTCTCAAGAAAACCTCTTAAGCAAGAGTGGCTGAACTTTTTATTCAAGAGAAAAGGAAAGTTCAGGAGAAAATAAAAAGTGTTTTGCCTGGCTGATCAAAGACATCTGGAAGATTTAGAAGAAAACCCAGCAAGCTGCTGCAATTGATAAAAAAAGATTAGTGCAGAACAATTTTCTTGGAGATAGCCAGGAAACAGCAGAACACCAGAGAGCAGAGAAAGGGATCCACCCTGAGGTGTCCTGTCCATATCCATGACTGACTCCAACAAATCCAAGAATATCCTGAGCTGGAAAGGACTCACAAGGATCATGATTCTGACTCAGGGCCCTGCACAGGACATCCCACCATATGTCTGAGAGCCTTGTCCAAAAACTCCTTGAATTCCATCAGCCTTGGGGCTGTGACCATTCCCTGGGGAGTCTGTTCCAGTGCCCAACACCCTCTGATTCAAATCTGATAAAAACTGCACCAGGACAGAGTCCAAACCCAAACACTAAGGAAAGTCAGGAGACCCCTTGGGAATCAGGGTGTAGCTTAGTGCACTGAATGTCACAGCAACAGATCCATGATTCAGAATGGGCAGTCATCAATGAAAGATAAAATAATTATTTATGGGACTCAGAAATAAGTTGAAGTGATATAAATTGAGGATTTTGATCCCACTGAAAGGTGTAATGGCCAAAAGATTTCACAGGAAGAAATGTTAGATTTCCTAAAAGGCCAGTTGAGGTTTTGGAGGATGGAGTCCACCAGGACCTCCAGAAGTAGAAGAGGGTGAAAGGATGAAGTCAGCAGGGACAGAAATAGGGGAAAAAAAAGCCATATTTGCCAAGGAAATTCCAGGAGAGTGATGGCAACAGCAGCACTGGCTCCAGCTTCCTCAGCTACTTCTTTAAGGTGAGAAAGGCAGTAAACAGAGGGAGAATGTCCTCAGAAGAGGGGAAGACTTGGCACTGATGGCACTGTGGACTCCTCACCTGAATCTCCCTGGAGCTGTGACACTCACTCAAACCACAGCATTTTTTAAAATCCAATTTTCTGGTCTTGACAGGAAAATGTTGAGTCTTGAAAGTGATCTCTGACTTCATACTTTATTTGAGAAAAGTTTTTAAACAAACACTGAAATTCTCAGTAACATGACTGCAAGAACTGAGATATAAGGGTAGGCATTGAGAACTCCTTGATTCCTCTGGATCATAATGCATCTTATGATCAGATTAATAAAGGAGAAATGGATTCAGGTGCTGGGTCGAGGCCAAATTCATCAATATTTGTGGATGTGGAGGTTGTGGCTGCCGCATCCCTGGAAATGTTCAAGGCCAGGCTGGATAGGCTTGGAGCAACCTGGGATAGTGGAAGGTGTCCTTGCTCATGGCAGGGAGTGGGAATGGATGAGTTTTAAGGTCCCTTCCAACCTGAACCATTCTGGGATTCTGTGATTCCATGAACATGTCCACACCCAGCCTTACCCCAAATATATCAAGTAGGGGACAAGGGGTTGGCAGTCCCCAAACAACAGCAGGCAGGAAGAGATGAAGCTGGCACAGATTAACTGAGCTGCTTTTCCCAGAAGGGGAGTTCTCAGGCAGGACCAGCCCCAGAGGGACACAGGATGCTCCCTGGAGGAGAGGGAGGATGCAAACAAGAGGCGTCACACATTCCTCTGTGCATCCCTCACCTACAGCTGGGCCCGAGGAGGTGGCCAGCTCACCAGAGAAGGGAAGGGTGTGTTTGTGCAGCATCCCAGCTTCCATGTGGGCCATCCCAGAGCCAAACTACTGTTTGATTAATCAGCCCTTCGATCCAGCTCGCTGCCTCCCTGGGCGTGCAGGGAGCACTGCCGGCCTTCCAGGGCTGGCTGAGGCAGCTCCCCATAGCGCTGTTTGTGCAGCTTCCGATGGAAACAATGTGGATTTTATTAAAACATCCCATTAGTGTTTCTCCGTGCTGTCACTTCAAGCGATGATTTCTGTTGGCTCGTAGGTCTTTGTCCTGGCACCGAGAGCGGCATCCAAGGGCAGAGTGTTCCGGCCAGGGCGGTGGGAGCCCCGCTGCTCCTGCCGGGCTCTGAGCCCCCTGTGCCACCCGCCAGGCAACAAAGGCACCCGCTGGCCAGCCCGGGACAGTGACACCAGGCACACGGACACCTGGCACTGTCCTTTGTGGTGTCAGGTTCCCGCACGGATGGCTTAAAGGGAGAGAGGCACAGCTCATGGGGACACAACCACAGGCGAGTTTTTTATGCTGTTTGAAGTGGGACAGATCCTTTTATGCCAGAAGAATTGCACCTGTTTTTCACCTGCTGGTTCTTAGCCCTAGGAATTCTATTTATAGAGCCAGGCTGATTTTCTGCCTATTTTCACCTTTTTCCAACTCCATCATTCCCTGGCTGATTCCATCCTCCAAACCAACTTTGCCCATTTTGCATGCGTGTTGTTTTTCAGGAGTGAAATATTCCACTCAGAGAAGAAAACACAGCTATGGACTGGAGGACTGTCCCCCTTGGGACATAAAAGCCACAGACATCCACACTTGGACAAAGCAAGCTGTGGCAATGCCAGGAGTGACTGTGCAGTCAGTATGGATGCAGCCAGGAGTACATTCCCCAGGGAGTCCTTTACATGAGCTTTGAGAGATTTCAAAAATGCAAAGTTTGTTTTTTCAGAGTACTCCTGTGTTGCTCTGGTGTGTGCTGAGGTTGTGTTGAGGTTGTGGGAATGAGGCAATCCTGAGATGTATCTTCCCATACTAAAAAAATCCAAGTTTTTTGCTGGCAGGCATCACTTTTGTGTGTGTGTCTCCAAGGGCTCTGGTCTCACAGCTCACCCTGAAGATCCACCAGATGATCTGGCCACTTGCTCTCTCTGCCAAGTGGGCAGAGGGCTCAATGACCTCATGCTCATCACCTCTGGGTGGAGGAGATCACAAAAACACATCCAGCAACTCCATGGCCCCCTGAGCTGCTGAAAAATCAGGCAGGAAGGTCTGAAGCTGCTTTTCATGCACATGGGATGGCTGAGTGAGGCTGCTCCTCACCCTCCTGTTTAAACACAACCTCTGCCCTCAGCTGCAGCAAGAGTGTTTCACCCTGTGGGAGTCTCCCAGGGAAGATCTTCCTCTTGGGGAAACTGCAGTTGGAGTGGATATTGTGAAGAGGTTCAAACCTCCTCTCTCTCACCCATGTAAGGTCACTTTAACCACTGTAAAATAGAGCTTTCAAGTTTTTGAGGCCTAAACTTGTGACTTTCCCACTGTTTTCATCAGCACCTGCACACACCAAATGTTTCTGTGTCTGAAACAGCACTATTGAGAGCTGCAGAGTGATGTTTGTAGAGAGGATTTGAGAAGAGCCTGTGCAGGACAGCAAAAGTGCAGCTCAGTTTCTAGCATATTTTTGGTTTAAAAATCACCACATGCTGAAAGCAACAGTCAGAATTAAATGAAACAAAAATGCATCTTATCATCTACTGGTAGTCTAAGATCCTGCAGCACCAAGAAGCTTTCCTTGTCCAGCTTTGGAAAGATCCAATATCAGGACTAAAACTCTTCTTGTGCTTCTTGTTTCTTCTTTATTTCTTAATTTCTTTTTTTTCAATTCTCCTCAGGTCTTCAGTTTATCAAGCCATCATCTAGCCAGGCAGGATTTTACATTCAAAGCACTGCCACAAACCTGGGACCAAACCCCAGGAGTTTGTGGCAATGCCCAGAGCAGTTCTCCAGGGACTGGCAGGAAAGGACTGGGGCAGGGCTGTCACCCTGCAGGGGACAGGCACCAGCACACAGCTGCTCTGCTCCTCTCTGTGCTGCCCACTCAGCTGGGTGATGAGTTTCTTCTTCTGGCTGCAGAGAATGAGGGACCAAAATTTGGCAGCAGTAACAAGAAAACGGAACAGTCTTGCCTTTCTTCAGGATGAGGGCTGCTGTGTCTGGATTTCAGCAGCACTTAAAGGACCACCAGGCCAGCACATTTCCTGCCACTGCAGTGGGAAATGTGGAATGAAAACCCAAGTCTCAGGTGTCCATATGGACATGCCTGAGCAGGGACAAATCACAGAATCCCAGGATGGTTTGGGTAGGAAGGGACCTTAAAGATCATCTCATCCCACCCTTGCCATGGGCAGGGACATCTTCCACTATCCCAAGTTGCTCCAAGCTCCTTGCAGCCTGGCCTTGGACACTTCCAGGGATCCAGGGGCAGCCACAGCTCCTCTGGGCACCCTCTTCCAAGAGCTGTATCCAAAAAGGTCACAGAGGAGTCCGCATGCACTTTGCAGGTGAATTTTTACTTGGGCAAAAAGATGAGCTCTTCCCCGGTGGGTTTTACAGGGAAGTGTTTCCCCAAGGACAGCATTAAGACTGCCTATGTTACTACAGCCTAGAGAAACCCCTAAAACAGTGCAATACAGCTGAGGGGAAGAATATATTGGGAAGGGAATCATCCGGCTGGCTGGGAAACGCAGGGCTTTGAAAGGGGATGGGGCGGGGCAGGAAGAACATTCCTTTGTCACTCCAAAGGCCCCGAGCCGCTCGGGGAGCACCCGCCGGGGCCGCCCGCTCGCAGCCCGCGGCCGGCAGATGCTGCGCTGCGCTCAGCCCAGACCGCCGCGGATGGAGAGCGATGAGGGGCCCGCAGAGAGGCAGCCTGAGCCCCAGATGCTCCGGCTGGAGGTCGCCACGTGTGCGGGGTGCAGGGGCTGCTGGCAGCAGGGTCACCTCGCCCTGTGGCCAGCGCTGGGCTGAGGAGGAGGGAGAGGGCAGTGTGCTGCTGCTGGGGTGTTTTGCAATTCCGTGCGGTGCTCGCTTCCCTCCGCCCTCGGAAGATGGGGAGAACTGCGGTCGCTTTCAGCTTTCAACTCGAACGGGGTTTTTCAGCCCCTTCCCCACCTTGCCGAGGGGCACAGAGGGTTGGACCAGCCTCAGAGCAGAGCTCCTTTCCACCACCCTGTTGCTCATCTCCCTGTCTGTCCCTGCATCTGCTTTGCCACACTGTTTAATTAATTTGTCTGTTCTTCCCCAGTTTCTGAATAATTGTCAGAACCAGGGCTTGTGGATGCATGGAAGTGAAGAATTAAACCCCTCTTCTGCATCTCAGGCTGAGAAAGCCATTACTTGGGATGTCGAGGCCAATCCAAAGGGTCAGATGATAATAGGAACTGCTGAGCCAGCCCCTGGCTCCCCCTTAACAGCACAGCCCCCTACACTGACTTCTGCAGACACCCAAAAGAGGGGACCAGCCCTGCTCCCCCATTGCTGCATGTAATGCCACCAAAACTGGCTTTTGGATAGACCCCTATCCTGCAGTGGGTTGTTTTGTCTTATTATTTACAAAGAGCTGGCTCTTCCTTTTGATAATTATCAGCCACCCTTTGAAGTCATTTGTCTCCACAGATGTTTGCTGCTGCCTGGAGACACATTACTGTCCCAAATTGCTGAGGATCCTTGAGGAGTCATGGTAGGGAAGCAAGCCCACTGCCCCCTTCCTGGCACTAAACCACATGGGAAAGGTCTCTGCTCCTTCCTAAATTGGGACAAAACTCCCAAGTGCCAAAAGAGTTTGTGTCCTGCAGGAACAATATTGAGTGAGTTCTTCTTGTTGAGAAAGCATTAATGTCGTGAGCCCCAAGAGACCCTGAGGGCAAAAAAGAACCTGATTGCAGCAGGGTTTCATGGATCAACACCACCTGGAGCTGAGCTGGGTCCAGCATCCTCAGAGCTCAGTCTTTCCCACATCTGGAAAAAGGCACTGCAGAAGATTCAACAGACACTAGTGGGGATGCAGGCAGAGCACATCTCACCCTTGGCAGGCAACAGGTAGGGAGCAGAATTTCTCCTTTTATTTTCTCATCCTGACCAGAAAGGAAGATTTTTGGAGCTGGTGGGAGCTGGTGGGAGAGGCATGATAGTTTGAATCAACAGTTTGCTCTTAGCACTGCAGAAGCCTGCTCTGCATGTTACCTGGTAAACAAACTGTGCTCTGAGAAAGAAAGGCCTGTTTATAAAAGCTCCTCTTGACATTTGCCTCCTCAAACATAGCAAAACATGTGCTAGGAATAGATGCATGAATGATCAAGTCTGTTTTGAGTCTTCTCTCTTCAACAACCAAGGAAATCCCTATGTACAAACATTTAAACTGGAACATCTGGAGCACAGTAATTTTATCTTGAAGATCCACATCAAACAAACCTGCAGCTCAGCCCGAGAAGATCTACAAATACTTCCCCAAGGAGACCCCAGTCTTACAACTCGGGTACCAGGAGACCTCAAATTTGAAAGAAAGATAATTCAGCATCTCTTTATCCACACCTGACAAGTATTCCTTGAGAGGGCATTAACATGAAATTACCACTCTTAGTCAAACCCAAAGTAAAAGAGATTTGTTCCAATTATCTGACGCAGGCCTTGAAATACCTGCTTTTAAATTTACAACCCAGAAAACCCCCATGCATCATTTGCAGGCAGAACTGTACCTGAGAAATCTCACTTTGGTTGCACTTTTTCTGTGCAGCTGAGCTGCTAAAATAAGCACCCAGCCATATATAGCACAGTACGTTGGCACTCACAGCAGTGGGGAACGACTGGATTCAATTTTCCATGGAAGATGACAATTAAAATTGCTTTCTTTGGTATATCCCATCCTTTCTGTTGTTTTTTCTGTTCCCTCCAAGCACAGAGTAAATTTAGGACTCCGAGCTCTTTTTCCTTCAAAATCTCACTTCCAGTTTCCATCTTATTAAAGACATGACTTAACTTTAATGTGTGTAACATAAATGGTATCGTAAAGAAGAAGAATTAAAACAGCATGGGAACATTGGTGGTTTCAAGAGGGGGGAAATGGCACAGCTTCTTTCCTTTTGGGTTGTTGTTTATCCAGTGGATAAACCTCAACATTCATCGCTCCTACCGAATACTTGGCCTTGCCTTGCAATAATTGGGAATTCCACGTTTTGCAAAGTTGTTACATTATATCCACAAATAATCCATCTTGTCAAGTCCATCTCGTCCGTCGAAGATAAAGTTGGAGCTGAGTCACTGCAGACATCTGGAGAAGGTTCATTACTTGTAATTGCGAGCCCCTCTGTTAATGCACCCCATGAGAAAGGAGCTGACAGGCTGCATATTTCTGCAAACTCTTCCCAGAAAGAACCAATTTCCTGACTTCCATGTGGTGTCAATAATATAGGCATGAGATGGAGCAGTGCTTATGAAATATTAAATCTGCTTACAGGACCCAGCTATAAGCAAATTCAGACCACCTGGGAGATGGAGGTTTGCACTGGGTATGTGGAGTTTGGCACTCACCTGGTACATGAGATGGGCTCTAATCTACACATTTTGGCTCATTTACCACAAAACTTCCTGACAGTAGTGCGGGGGGGAAGGGAGAAAAAAGGTAGAGGGTGGAGGGGGTAAAACACATTTCTTCACGTTTAGGACTCAAACCTTTCAAATCACTGACATTATTAAATTTACTATCACATGCAGCCAGAGATCTTATTATTCATCAGCAAAAAAAAGGCTGATATTTCATGGCTTTTGAGTTAGATCATTTTGGTTCATGCCAATGAAAACAAAGCATTAGTGTTTTGATGTTTTAATATAATGATTTAATTCTCTCATTGATATTAGAATCCAGAAACACAACAAACACGAAGACCCCTTCAAAATCCTTGAGTCAGAGCAAAGGCTCTTAAATCACTTCAGCACTCTGACCTCCTGTTTCACAGAGTGTATTTTATGCCAGAGGCTTGGAGAAGAAGGGGTCCTTCCCAAACGTGCAGCATGACAGTGCTAACCTGCCTTCAGCGAGCTCGCCTGTGTAAATTGAAAAACATCTGGGCTCTTTTTGCTGGCAAAAGCAGCAGGTCCTTGACCTCAGAGCAAAACCGTCAGCTTGAGCTGCAAACTGAGCTTTTTTAACAATTCACCCTCAATTTTCCACCCTCTGGGTGCTGCTACACATGAGGAAACTCAGCATCCCTGGGCTGGGAGCAGACGTGGAGATAGGGGCATGGGGACAAAGAAATTTTAATGGCATTAGTCCACCACCTGTGTTTCACTCCCCAGTGTTCAGGGCTGAGGATGAAAAGTGCTCTCCATTTTCTCCAGCAGGACATAAAATACAGTTTTCCTCTAAGGAAGATGAAGGGAAGAAGCAGAGCAGGAACAGGCTTTCAGCAGAGCAACAGGAAGATGCCAGCAAACCTAATGGGGACATTTTGCTCTGTGCTACAAGAGAAAATCATGAAATCTTAAGATCATAATCACTGAATGATTTGGGTTGGAAGGATCAATCTGATTCCAAGCCCTTACCATGGGCAGGGACACCTTCCATTACCCCACTATCCAAGCCCCATCCAACCTGGCCTGAAACACTTCCAGAGATGGGGCAGCCACAGCTTCTCTGGGCAACCTGTGCCAGGGCCTCCCCACCCTCACAGAGAAGGATTTCTTCCTAAAATCTAATCTAACCCTGCCCTCTGTCAGTGTGAAACAAAAAAATATGGGTAGAACATCACATGGGACTTAGTAGAAACACCTTCCAGAAGAAGCTCTCTGATGTGATGGGGACAGGCCCCAGAGGTGGTGGAAACTGGGAGATGCACATGGTGCTGCAGATCAAGAGCTGGGAATGCAGTGGGTAGATGCAGGACCAGGCCAGGCTGGCATCTTTGCACCAGCCTTGCCACATCCACCCCATTCCTGGGAGGCCACAGGGAGCACCCCTTTCCTGACACTGAGCTGCTCTGCTGGGGCCCAGCACAGGATCAGAGGTGTGGAGGCACGTAGGCTTTCCCATCCATTCATTTCATGTGTGAGGGAAGGGGCTATTTTTGGGCTGCAGCCTCTTTGCTGCAGCCAGGATCTGTCAGCGGGAGGTGACGTACGGTGCCGTGGGACAGCTCTGCTCCCTGTGCTCCCCTCACACAGCAGGAATGTCTCTTGTTTTCTCTCCTCCAGACCATGTCGGAGCTGAGAGCATCCAGCCGGGACGGCTCAAGGCACAGGGAGATCAGGCAGCTGCCCAAAGCAGCCAGGGCCTCCCTGCCTGTGCTGGAGTGCTGCAGCACCGCAGGGCTCCTGCCACTGAGGGAGGGCTGGGGATGAGCATCCAGCACTTCCTGCACCAGCAGCCACCAGGGCAGCACACCAACATCTTCTCCCACTCCCCTTCCTCGCCCTGACCCTCCTCCTGAAGAGCAACACAGATTGAGAAGCTCTGAGCTGGATTTGTTGCTTGCCACACTGCTTCGACCTAAAGGTCTGGTGCTGCATTGTGGATTTTTGGAGTTTTCTCCTATGTCCATGTTCTTCATCCTCCATCCATTAGTCATTTCTGGATGCAAAGCATAGAATGTGTTTGTAATGATCAAGGCTAAAATCTCTCACATGTCACATAGGCTGAGCCTGGGGTTACACCAAGTACAGCTGGGTTAGGCAGAGCTAGGCTGAGTTGGTGCAGGATTTTGTCCAGCCCCTGCCTCTGGCTGTGCACAGGAGCAGGCACAGGTGAGGGTCACTGGTGGTCCCCTGGGTCAAGATGATACTGGAGTGAGCACCTGCAGCTTTGTAATCACTGGGATGCTCTTCTTGCTTGCCTCATCCCTGGGTTTCCCGAAAATTCCACTCACCCAAGACCTGCAGAGAATGGCACTTGCTGGGGTTTATCCACTGAAGTCTCTGCTTTCTCTATATTAAACATCTGAATCCAAATGACCAAAGTGTTGCCCAAAACTGGATTTGTTTCCATACTTGCCTTCAGCCTCTTGCCACCACATTTTCCCAGCAGGACACAGGTGATTCTCCCAGCCCTGCCTCCAGCCCTGGGCTGCCCAGCAGAGCTGTCTCTGCCCAGGCCTCAAAACCAAACACTTCTGCTTCAAATTCCATCTGAGGGGGTGATGCCTCCTACAAAGCAGAGTTTTACCTGCTGACAACCAGCATTGGTTCCTAAAGTCTGGAATGAGTGCAACATACTCATGGAAACAGTCTGTCCTAGCCTGTATAGAGCCAAAGGTAGAAAACACAGGACCAAGCCTTTGCATCAATTTGTGTTTCTAAAATCCAAACATGTACAAGCAGAGTTGCTTTTACCCAGCAGGGAACCTCTGGCTATGACCTCTGTCACCTTCTGTGTCTGTGCAATGCCTGTCTCCCATCTCCTGCTGGTCACTGAAGAACCTGAATCTGTGACTCCCTTGTCTGGAAAAGGAGATTCAGCATTTACATCTCATTGCAGGTGCCACACTCTGGTAACATCTAATATTTCATGCTTCTCATGCAATGGGTATCCTGCACTACTCAAACCAGATGATTTGAAAAGGCTAATAAAATAAACAAGAAGGTCCTTTATGTTTCTCAAAATAATAATAATAATTTAAAAAAACCCAACAAAAAACAAAACCAAAAAACCCACAACAACAAAACAAGTTGTGGTTTAATGAAAGAATCTATTGCTCCTGAGTGCTCAGCCCAGCTGTTTCTACTATGAGGCCATATTTCATGCCCCTTGAAGGTCCTCATGTTTCCACAAGCAACTATCCTAGCACAGCCCAATAAATTCCATCACCTCAGCTGGCCAAACAACCTCTCTGGCCAGGTGGGGTCTGACCAGCTTCCAGGATACCAACAAGCTTCAGGAGCTTCATTTTACACCTTCTTTTCTCCCAGTAAATACCCAACACCACCATAACTATGGATCATTTGCCTTGCCAGCACAGGGCTAATTTTTGCATCAGCCAGAAGGAGCTGCTCTGCCTGGCTGAGCACTCTCAGCACCAAATCCCTCTGTTTGGGCCAAATCCTTCCTGGTGCTGAGCATAAAAAGTTGTGCAGACAAAAAAGGAGGGAGTCTTGCCAGCTATTTATCACCTCAGCAACAAGAACTTGTTAACAGGCTGTTGTCTTTAGCAGAAAGCAGCAAAAGAAAGGTCACCAGCCCCAGGTGTCCTTACCAGTTATCAGTGTCTGCAGCTCTCCAGGAGCTCAGGGAGCAGGGATTCTCCTCAGCACCTGCAGATCATCTCACCCATCCGCCCAAAAACACAGGCAGCTGTGTGCCCCTGCCCACCAAGGCACAGGGTGGGATTCTTGAGGTATTCTTGCAGAGCCAGGAGTTGGACTTGATGATCCTTGTGGGTCCTTTCCAGCACAGGATATTTTGTGATTCTAAAGCTTTGGCCAGCCCAGGTTTGAGCCAGCTCCCTGATGCTGATTTACCCCCAAACCCCCTGACCACCCTCCCAGGGCAAGGAATGTGTTGCATCAATCCCAGCCCCCTGCTTGTGTCTGATGGATCATGGTGACCTTTTCAACATATTTTTTTGAGTATTATAAAACATTATCTGACAAAAAAAAACCCCAAAAAACCCCCAAAAAACAACAAAAAAAACCCCAACAACCAGCCCAAACCAAAGCAATTTGGGTAATGATGGCCTTTTGTTCCAGTTTATCCTGCACCAAACTCCATAGATGGCAACTCTGAATATTTCCCAGACCTTCACAGTAGAGCTTGGAACTGTCTCTCTGATTTATTGGTTGTTTCATGACACATGCATTTCTCCTATATAATCCCAGTGTTTTGCTTATAAGCCATATTGTAACTGTGAATCAATCTTCTTTATTTGAACATCTAGGACAGATTCACACATAATTTCACCATTAACTAGGATATATTCAGCCTTGCAGATCTTTCAGGTTTCAAGCCTGGCTGTGTTGTTTCAGTTCTTTGCTGCTGCTCATGTTTTGTGGAGAAAAAAAAAAAATATAAAAAGCCAGACTTTGGGGCTTTCTGTTGCAGCTTGAAGAACACAGGTTGTTTCATCACTGGTTGTGAGATGTGTTACCCGGCTCATTAATTCACAACAGTTCTTGTTTTCTCTGCCTTTTTCATGCTGATGTGATACATTTGTGAAGTCCAGGGTTGTACTGCAAGTGATTAATGCTGTAAAAAAGTCTAATAAACTGAGATTCCAACAAAAAAAGTGTGAAAAATGTAATCTCTAAAGTTCTGAAAGCTCACATATGACAAAACCCATAAATCACCCCAGAGCAGTCATTATGGTGAGTTACTAACTAGATTGTACAGCTGCATTTGTCATAATTTCTCATTACATACAGAATAAACCTATCAGGCTGATTTATGGCAGAGGGCTCCACAATATGGGAACTGGGACCTGTGCTGTTCTATGGAAAACCATGAGAAATGTTGTGTCTACTCAAGTGCTGAATGGAAAAGGAAGGAGGGAAGATAGCTGTCATTTGAAGGCACTGGTTCAGGGACAAAGACTTCAGAGAGAAGTCAGGCTTACATCCATGGGATGGCAGGAAGAGATTCTACCAACCTGTCCCAACACTACCAGCAGCACCAGAATGTGCTCTCCACAGGTGGGGGAAGAGAGGAGATAAGAGGTCTTTTCAGGGGACCAAAGTCAGTCATGGGGAAATCATAAAATCCTAGAATGGTTTGGGTTGGGAGGAAAAAACCATCTTGTTCCAACCCCTGACATGGGTCAGGACAAACTGAACAGCAGAATGCCTGGCTACTCAGGGGATACTCAAGGTTTTTTATTCCACATCTCTGCATCTACCCTGGAGCATCTGGGCCTGTTGGGAGAAGATGGCATCCACCTGACCTCAGACCACAGGCAAAAATATGAGACTCAGCAAGGCAAGGGACATCCCTGCACAGCAGCCCTCTGACAAGAGCAGCAGTGGCCTCCTCTCAATATTCTCCATGGGGCAGCCACCACTGAAGACCATGGTGGCTACACAGATGCTTTTTGCTCTGCAATCCCATTGTACTCAAAGGTGATGCTGGGAATTGGCAGGTGTGGCTGGCAGGGAACAGGCACTGCTGTTGTGACCTCAGTGTGTTCACTGGTGTCACAATGAAGATTCTGCTCATCCCAGACACTGCCCAGGCCCTTGGCACAGCAAACCTGAACTTGTTGAACGTGCAGCAGACTCTCTGTTGGCAGTGGGAGTTGCCCACAGGGAGATTGCTGCCTGCAGCTGCTTACCACCCCCAAAAGAAATATCTCTTTGGAATCAATGTCCTCTTGCAGTGGGACAGCAGAAACAGACACTGCACTGGTGTCCCCAGAGCAGAGACACACGGGCTCCTGCAGCTCTGCATCCCTCACGGCTGATGCTGAGGTTACATCATACCACACTGTGCATCCAAACTGCTCCATGGAGGAGAAAACCACAGGGATCCTTTCCACAGCAGATCCCTACTGAGGGAAAGGTGTTCTGTATTCCTGCACATGGGTGTCCCAAGGAGCACCTGAGTGCACTTGAACACCACATTCCTACCCTTCGCTCGAGTGTTCAGGCACAACACGAGTGCCAGTCCCAGCTAACACAGGGGTGCTACTGTTACGCAAAGCAATTCAAATTCTCTGCTGGAAGCACCTGTCTGCCACTTCTTGATCTAAAGGAGCCTACAGGTAGTCTGGCTACAGTTCCTGATCTTTATCTATGGTGTTCAATAATGGGGAGGTTTCACAAAGGTGTTAGAGGGGCTGGATCCGGGAATAGTCAAGCAATAAAAAACTGAACCATGCCCACCCACTATAGTCAAAGAAAAACCAGCACCATCCAAACAGCACCTCTGGTGCTTTCATAGCTAATATTATTGATTATAATCAGCAGCATTGATGATGTTTGTTTCTCTTTGACAAAATGTCAGGCAGGTCTCTGCCTGCTTTGTGAAGGGAACCCCTGGGGGCCCATGCCCTCCCAGAGGGGCTGCACTTGGTGGGTGCTGGGGCTTTCATTGCTGAGTCCACTCTCAGTCACTGAGCTGGGCTGGGGACAAAGGGCAGGACTAGCCTGGCTGTGATGCCTTTGGCCCGTGTGACATCAGGGGAGCATGTCCCAATGGGGACAGCTATAAAAGGCCCCTGCAGCCTGGCCCAGCCTGGTCAGCTGGGCCAGGGCCAGGGCACACGCACAGCACCCAGGGCTGCATTGTCCCCCTGCATCCAGGGCCAGCCCCTGGTGCCAGCACCTCGGGCAGGGCAGGGGGCTGCTGCTGGCCCATTGGGACAGGCCCTGCTGCCTGCCAGCTGTCTGGAACCCTCTGCTTCCTGCCTTCACATGCCTGTGCCTCCGGGCCTCACTTCAGCCACCACAAGCTGCCTTGGTGGCCCCACTGAAACCCTTGTCTCTCTCCACCTGCAGACCATGGTGCACAAATCTGTCCTTGCCCTGGTTGCACTGCTCCTCTTCCAGTTGCCACAGCCCGTGATGAATGATTTGGACGAGGATCTGCAGCTGAGCACAGAGGAGCTGGACCAGGCTCCCCGAGAGCCAAGTGACCCTGGCTGGAGACCCCTTCTTGTGGCTGCCTTGCAGCAGGGGCCATTTTGGGCTGCTGCTGAACTGTTGCTCCTGCCTTTAGGGCTGTGGATGAGGCACAGAAGGGCAGCCATGAGGCAGAGAGCAGCATCCTGGTGCTGAGGCAGAGGCTGAAGGTGCAGGATGGAAATCGAGCGAGAAGGCTTCGGTCAAAGAGGGCGTTCAGAGACCTGAAGGAAATGTGGAGGACCACAAAAATCATAGGGAGGGAAAGGGCCAGGCTTGTTCAAATGAATAGGAATATGGGCAGGAGGGTGCAGGTGAGCTGGGCAGGTTTTTGGAGGAGCACAGACAGCGGCCTGTGTGAAGAAAAGCTTCCTGCTGGAGATGCTCTTTGGGCTGGCCGAGGCGAGCCACACATCTCTGTGAGCAGCCAGCACAGAGCTGTGCCGGGGCAGAGGCTCAGGGCTCCTGCCCCTCTTCACTGCATCTCTTAACTCTGTCTGCATTAACTGTATCTATCAATGCTTTCCCATGCAGAGGCCTTGCTCTCCTCGAGGATGGAGCCATTTGAAGGAGTATTGTGCAGGAGAGCTGGATTAATTTAACTTCTTTATTAGCTTAGAAATATTTTAAATATTTAAGTTATTTTATCTAAAAATCACTTTAATGTATAGTAATACTACTGTAAAATATAATACCAATTATAACACAAATACTAATTTCATTAGAGCAGTTATATGTTCTATTATATATAAATTATGATTCTCAGTAATAATTCCTCTGAATTATAATAATAATCCCCAATATGTTATATTTTTGATCATAACAAAGGAACTTTATGTAATCTTCAGTCGTAAACTTCTTATTTATGTCATTTAATAGATATAACATTACAGTAGAGAAAAGAATTTAGATATAAGAATGATTCTCATTATTACTTGTTACTGAAAATGTCTAAAACACATGATTGTTTTTTCAAAAAGACACTGACTGCCCTCCTGTCTTGGGAGAGTGTGTTCACTTTGGGAGCTGTACTCTGTGCAAAGTTCCAATAAAGGCTGGGCTTGAATAAACGCTGTGTCTGTGAGTGTCCAGTGACATCCAAGGCCATCCAGTTCCAGTCCTGTGCCACGGTCTGGGAATCCTATGGCCAGGCCAGGTTGCTCCAAGGCCCAGCCAGCCTGGATTGCAGCATTTGCATGGACAGGACAACCAGAGCTTCTCTGATCAACTTGTACCATGGCCTCCCAGCCCTCAAAGCAAAGACGTCCTTCCCAAAAGTCCATCTCAGCCGGCCCTGTGGCACTGGGGAGCCGCCGGCCCTGGCGCTGTCCCTGCAGGCCCTTGCACACAGCCCCTGTGCAGGGCTGTGCTGGGCCCGTGCAGGGGCTGCCAGGCTGCGGGAAGGTGTCCCTGGAGAAGGCTGGCACAGCCCTGGGCCAGCAGTGCCACCGTGAGGGCAGCACGCGGGGCCTGGCACGGCCGTCGGGGCGCGAGGCCACAGGGCACAGGGCGCCCGGGCCCTGGCAGCTGGAGCAGGAGCTCTGCAGCGCGGGCGGCACAGAGCCGTGGGCTCCCGCAGCTCTGAGCCCTCACGGCTGAGGCAGCTGCCCAGGCACGGCCGGCTGGGGACACGCGGCCACCCCGGGGCCACCCGCACGGGGACCCTGCTCTGGGGCCAGGCCAGGCCGCAGCAGGGAGCAGCCATGGGGCTGTGCCCGGGGAGGGAACGGCTCTGCCCAGGGACAGGGCTCTGCCAGCAGGGCAGCACGGACAGCAGGGACACACACAGCCACAGGGGACACGTGGCTGCACTCACTGGCAACAGCACAGTCAGCAGCAGTGGGAAATCTTTGAAAATAATTCATTCCGAGGCAGCCTTAAGCAGCACATCAGGGCCACTCTGATATGCTGAGTCAGCGTGGGAAGAAAGGGTGGGGTTGGCTGGGTTGTGATGTGCAGTAACACCCGTGACATCACCAGGGACATGTCTTCTGTCCACCAACAACCCATTTTGTCCCACTAGATTATGGGAACTTCAGTGCAAAAGCAGCACATTTCTCTCCTCAGAGAGGAGCAGGATTCTCAGCCCAAGGGCCTGACACAATGTAGATCATCCCTGGAGGAAGGTTTTACCTATGTCTGGGTTCTTACATTAACCCAGGGAACAAAACAAAAAACAGAAAAAAAGAACTCAAGTTGAGCCATTGGGGGTTTACTCTTTCCAAAGAACCATATTACGTTTGGCAACGCAAAGGTTTAAAAGTCATGTGGATATGGTACCTGGGCACCTCGCTGATTTTTGAAGTAGGCAGTGTTAAGTTTGCCATTGGACTATGTGTTCTTCAGGGACTGAAGAAAGAGCAATGGGAGCTCTTTGAAAAAGATTCACTCCAAGGCAGCCTTAAGCAGTACACCAGGGCCACTCTGAGAGGCTGAGCCAGGGTGGGGACAAAGGGCGGGGCTGGCTGGCTTGTGATGTGCAGTAACACCTGTGACATCACAGGGGACATGTCACAATGGGGGCAGCTATGAAAGGGCCCAGCAGGTCACGCTGGCCCAGTGTTGCTTGGGCAAGCGGTGAGTGCACACGTGCTGGGGAGGCTGGGCTGGGGACAAGGGCCGGGGCAGAAACGCTGCACCTGGGGCTGGGTTCTCCCCCTGCATGCAGGGACAGCCCCTGAAGGGAGAGCCTTGGGCAGGGCACCCTGCTGCTGCTGCTGCTGCTGCTGGGGCAGCGGGACAGGCGTTGCTGCCTGCCAGCTGTCTGGAACCCTGTCCTTCCTGCTCTCGGAGCCCTGAGCATTCTTGTCCCTGCTGCCCCCACTGCCAGCTGCCTCCCTCACAGCCCCACTCAAGGCCTTCTCTCCATCCTCCTGCAGACCATGAATTACATAGCAGTGCTTTTCGTGCTCTTGAAAAGCGTCATCCACTACCCACAGCTCGTGGGTGATGGTTGGGATGAGGAAACACGTTTTCGCATGGAAGTGCGAGCAAAGCAGTTGGAATGGGAGAGGATTCGGCTGGAGCAGGAGGTGGAGCAGCTCAGCCTGCCGAAGGTGCAGCTCATGGGGCTCTTTCAGCCATTAGCTCTTGGTGTGCTCGTGGTCCTTGTCTTGGTGCTATGGTTAATGGGGTGCATAAGGAGCCTGAGGAGAGAAGAGTATGAAGGAGAAAACAATCATGCAAATGAAGGGGAAATCAGAAATGGAGATGCAAATGGAGAAGGCAATGTGGAAAATGAAGTTGTCAATGAGGCGGCAAATGGAGAAGACAATGATGTTGCACCTGCAGTCCATGAAGAAGATAATGATTTTGAGGATAACATTGGAAGAATTATAATTGAACGCATACAGTTGCCAGTACAGAACTTACAGAGAGGCTGCGATTGGACAAAAAACCTCATGGACAATTATACAGTTTACTCTGGACACGTCTTGTCCAACAGCTTCTACCCAGGCCTGCAACGAGCCATCGGGGTGGGCAGTGCCTTCGAAGGTTGGAGTCCCCGTGAGGAGGATGTTGTGTTCCAGGTGTTCATACCCATGACTCCTCCCCGAGGCCACAGCTTCCACCTGGAGCTGGACTCTGCAGAGCAGAGGCACGTGAGGAACTTCCGTGTCCGTGTGCAGCTGGAGTGCACCTGCAGCAAGGAGCAGCAGGCTGAGAACATGCTGTGCTTCCTGCACCACCCCGAGGAGGAGCTGAGGAGCAATCAGGATGCCAGCCTCCTGGACACCCTGTGCACCGACTCCTACCTGGATGTGCAGAAAACTGCCCGCTGGTTCTACCAGCTGGTGAGAGCCATCTGGCCAGCTCTGCCCCAGTCACACAATTGGCATTTAAAGCTGCTGCCCTCCAGTCGCTCCTGCCAATTCCAGGTGAGCAATGGCACAGAGATCTTCAGGATTGAGATGCTGTTTGGGGTACGGAGAGGAGACTCCGACATCTTTGTGAGCAGCCAGCCTAGAGAGGCCTACACCCAAAGCACAGCCTGGCCTGAGACCTATGCTGTGGCAGAGATGAAATTCTTCGAGCACATCGCCGAGCAGGCTCCCCATGACAGTTTGCACCTCAAATGCCTGCAGTTCTTCACCTGTCTTGTGCTGGGCTTCAGCTTTTCCACCTACTCCATGAAGACCATTGTCATGCACCTGCTCACTGTGGTGCCCGTGTCCCAGTGGCGTAGGAGAGATTTCCTGCAGCGGCTGGTGGATATCATCAATGGCCTGCACTTGTCTGTGCGAGAAAAACTCCTCGACCACTTCATTGTGGGGAACCAGATGCTGCCTCAGGTCATCCGTTTACCCCCAGATGTTCAACAAGCTCCGCCATACAATCTGTTCCATCGCCTGGCAGAGGATCCGGCTGCCTACTCCCAGGCCATAAACGAGTACCAGGTTCTGCAAAAGAAGTTCAAAAGAATCCTTCGTGGTGAGCAGTGAGTGAAGCTGCCAATGCACAGAGCTGTGCTTGTGCTGCTCACAGCTGACACCAGAGACACCTCATCGTACAATTTTGGTGCTTTGAGAAGAAAATAATGCAAACAAAGGCTCTGGTGGAGGCCCACAGCCTCTCCTGCCACCTCAGCAGTATAGTATAAATTATCATATATGTAGTATATATAGAAGAAGACAAAAAATATACTAATATAAGTAGTATTGAAAATATCAAATATCCATTTTTATATCCTGATAAAAATAATTCTGGAAAGTTTACTATTTTGTTATGTTTAGATACTAAAAATAGAGTGCATATTAAGTGTAATTATCTGTTGTGAAATGTACTAATGCTATTAGTCCATTTATATCCAGAAAGATTTCCATAAAGTAGACATATTTATAACATATATGACATTGACATAGATATACTATAGTCATTATAGATTACTATAAATGCATAACCTATATAATATCTCGTATGTATATAATGTATTATGTATGATCATATTATTTTCATAAACAAGTAATGCCACATCTAGGGTCACTATCTGTTGAGACCCATAGTAGTGCTCTATAGTTAGTGCATTTCTGAGTGGAGAGATGGAAACTGCTTTGATCTTGTTTCAATAAAATACAATTGATCAGAATCAGGATTGTGCCAGACGTTATTGATCTCAGCCAGATCGATTGTGTTGGTAAAAGTCACACACTGTCAATCAGGAGTTGCCTGCTTGAACTCCACCAAAGTGACACTGCTGAACGGGTTCTAATCAGAAATTAAGCCCAGCTGCCCCCAGCCCCTGTGATGACAGAATCACAGAATGGCTTGGCTTGGAAGGCTCCTCAGAAATTGCCTCGTCCCAGCCCTGCTGCCGAGGACAGGGACACCTTGCACTGGGCCAGGATGCTGCAAGCGCCTCCCAGGCTGGGCTGGAGCACAGCCAGGGACGGGGCAGCCACAGCTGCTGTGGGCAGCGTGGGCCAGGGCTCAGCAGCCCCAGAGGGCAGAATGTCCTGCCCGCCTCCAGCCCAAGGCCTCCCTGTGGCACTGGGGAGCCGCCGGCCCTGGCGCTGTCCCTGCAGGCCCTTGCACACAGCCCCTGTGCAGGGCTGTGCTGGGCCCGTGCAGGGGCTGCCAGGCTGCGGGAAGGTGTCCCTGGAGAAGGCTGGCACAGCCCTGGGCCAGCAGTGCCACCGTGAGGGCAGCACGCGGGGCCTGGCACGGCCGTCGGGGCGCGAGGCCACAGGGCACAGGGCGCCCGGGCCCTGGCAGCTGGAGCAGGAGCTCTGCAGCGCGGGCGGCACAGAGCCGTGGGCTCCCGCAGCTCTGAGCCCTCACGGCTGAGGCAGCTGCCCAGGCACGGCCGGCTGGGGACACGCGGCCACCCCGGGGCCACCCGCACGGGGACCCTGCTCTGGGGCCAGGCCAGGCCGCAGCAGGGAGCAGCCATGGGGCTGTGCCCGGGGAGGGAACGGCTCTGCCCAGGGACAGGGCTCTGCCAGCAGGGCAGCACGGACAGCAGGGCGCAGGACAGCAGTCACTGCCCGGCTGCCCTGGGACAGTCCTGGCAGACACACGGAACACGGGGCTGGCAGGAGGCATCATCCTCACTGTGCCCACCTGAACACAGGGACATAAGGCACAGTGGGAATGGGGACACAGTAGACACCTCTCCTCTGGGAATATCCCCCCTTCCCTGGGGCCCTGACAGAACACAGGGGATGGGGCTGTGCAAGGGGAACCCAAGGACTGATGAGGAGGACAATGCCAAGGTTACATCTGCCCACACTCTGCATCCAAACTGCTCCATGGAGGAGAAAACTAGAGGAGTCCTTGCCACAGCAGATTCCTTCTGAAGGAAAATGTTCTGTATTCCTGCACATGGGTGTCCTTTCTGGACTGCTACTCAAGTGCTGCTCCTGCTCTCCAGGCTGTGGAGTATCTACACAACAGAAGCAATGAAGCAAAGAGCAAAGGCCAGGAGAGCTCGAGTTGTGGCCAGGGGAGCTGAAGCAGAGGATATGAGAACTCATGCAGCGACTTGCAGGGGGAAGTAGGAAAGAGAGGCAGAAGGAATTTTGCTAAATAATGACTAACTAGCCAGAGTAAATGGGGTGGTAAAGGCCAGAAATTAGGAAGAAGGCAGCAAACTTTAGGCAAATGATCAAGAAAAAGACCACAAAGAGGAAGAAAACCATCTTTCTCGCTCTTTCTATAACATGTGCTCTTCCAGAATCTAGACTGTGAAAATTCTTGTTGAACTCAACCAGCCCTACTGTGGTGAAATGGTTCTGGTTCGAACTTAAGCCAATTTACACCCAGCCCTTCTGCTCCCTGAAGAGCAGAGAAACAATTGGGCAAAGGGAGGTGGAAGTGAGACCATGCTGCCACTCTTCTGAAAACTAGAAGAAGCTCCTTCAGGAACAGTTCCTGAAGTCAGCACACTCTGTTTGTGACAGCGACACCAGCAACAAGCAAGTGTAACCTGAGCAAAGCACTTTATTTCTGTGACACCTGGAGGCGTTATCACTGAGCAATACTTTGATCTACCAGGTGGCAGCAAAATGAAGTGATGCCACTTGTTTTCAGGAGATTTCCTCACTCCAAGCTCTCCTGGCTCACCCCAGCCCACCTGTGACATCCAGCTCTGTCTCAGATTCCCATCCCAGCCAAGCAGCTGTGGAGCTAAAATCTACCTTGAAAAACAACTGAAATAAACTCAAGCTGAAGAAGAAACTTTCTTTTGTGGCAGACAGAGAGGTTTGGCCAGACAGCAGAGCCCTCTTCAGTCCAGTGAGGGGTAGTGAAGAGCTGGTTGAACCAATGTGACCTTGCAAACACTGGCAAGCTCCCAGTTGGGCCAAACTGGAGTTTATCTGGTATAAATTGGGTGCAGCAGGCACCAGGATCTTCCAGACAAATGCACCCAGTCATTGCAGTTTTCACTGTTGGTAGAAGACAAGGATCAATCAAAGCCAGAGAGTGGGAAATGCAGAAATACATCACATATTTACAGATAGAAACTCTTGGAACAAGGATTTTTGCATTGAGAAATTTGGGGTGGAGAGGAAAAAGAGGGAGGAAAGGGAGGAAACTCACACTCTAAAGCTAATAAAAAAAAAAATTAAAGTGATTTGGCAAAATCATGTGACAAGGTAGTTTCTCTTGCAAACAGGTGCACAGCAGTTTTAGAAATATTAAATCTCAAGACGTTTGCATTGCACAATAGATGGCAGCCAGAAAGCATGCTGATGTTTTTTGGCAGTGTTTTGTATGTCATGGTATTTTTTTTTCTTTAAAGCTTCCATCAGCAGGAGGCAAAGCTTTGCCAAGGAAAAGGAATCAAATCTGGATGCAGCAAGTCTCACATTCAGACAGAGGCTCCCTGCCAGATGCTACGGGGCCAAATCGGAAACAACCACACTGAGTTCATTGTGAAAACTGCATAATCAAAAGCCTGCAAAAAGGCAAAAAGAAAAAAAAATTAATCTGTTTAATACTTAGCTAAATTCTCAACTCTTGAAGTAGATTTGAAGAAAAAATCATCATAATCCCCTCTTCCTTTTGAGGAATTCCTCCCTGTTCATGAGGTGTCCATGAGATGGCAGGAGTGCACTGTCCTCCAGAGGTTGAAGGACTGTCACAATGGTGACATTTCCACACTGAGAATCTCACTCTGGCTGTGGGCACTGCAGACAAAACACTGATTTATCTTTCTGTTTATTGCTCATGGAAAGAGATAAGGAAGTGGCATCAATGGACACATCTTCAGAGAAGAAATTGCCTGGTGCAGTTTCTGGTTGACAGAATCCTGCTCAGTGCAGACCCTGGATCTACAAACTCATCCCAGGCCGTGCACAGGAATTTGTGACCAGGCACTGCAAAACTGAAAGAAAAGGATCCAGACATCTGCCAGAAAGAAATCTGGAAGATGGGATTTAGAAATCACAGCCCTTGTATTTATGGCTGGGGATGACTGTGGAAACAAACCCTCAGGGGTGTCCCAGTTTTCAGCTCTTTTTATCATCCCAAGTTCTCCACACAACTGGGGCACAGCTGTGAGCCTGCCCCTGGTCAGACAGGATCCACAGCAGTCCAAGTTCTGTGAGCTGGGCCAAGGGATGGGCTGGCAAGTTGTGCAAGTGCTTCCCTGAGCCAGGCTGCAGAAGCAACATCCCAGCAAGAGATGGATGCTTGTGTCTGAAGAGATCTCAGCTGCCTCAAGAGAGCAGGTTGAATGATGGAGCTACTCTTTTCATGCTCCTGGTCTTGAGCCAGGATATCTTCCAAGTTTTTGTCCACACTACCTGGACAGGAAAGCAAGAAGAATCAGAATGGTTTGGGTGGGAAGAGATGTTAAAGATCACCAAGTCCCAACCCCACTTCCATGAAGCACTCCATCAGCCTCACACTGGATCTTCTCTAGCAGAGGGCATAACTGGGATGTTACAGCCCACATCTCTTCCCACTGATCCTCTCACTGCATCCACCCTGGGGGAGCAGAACTGGAGCAGTTTTGCTGTGCTGGGAGCTCCCTGTGCACCTGGGAGCTCTCACCTGCAGGCACTGCTGTGATGGAACAGGTCTGCCTTGTACTGAGCAGGGGAGGGGGGCTTAGGAGCTGCTGAGGGACACCCCAAAGTGTCACTTGATCTGTATATTCTAGTACAACAAAGACCTGTTCCCTTTCCAGTGTCCCATCCCTCAGCAAGCCAGGCATTCCCAGTGACATCACTGGAGCCTGCAAACAGCTCTGCTGGAGGCAGACACTGCCCTCTGCAATGACCAAGAGATGATGTTGGTTAACTTTTCTCAATGCATCCTTTCAGTTTCTTCTAGATGTGGTATTTGGGGACATGGGTTAGTGGTGGCCTTGGCAGTACTGGGGGAACCATGGGACTCGATCTTAGAGGGCTTTTCAAACTTAAATGATTCTATGATTCTTTACTTTAAAATTTTCAAAGCTTTCCTGGCTTTCAGATTCTGCAGTTCACAATCCCTGATGTGATCTGTGAAATCACTTTCCTATTTTTTAATTCCCTCCTTCTCCTGCATGGGACATCAGGTGGTATTCCAACTCCTAGCTGCAAAACCAGTCTCACATCAAGACACACAGAGCCAATGAATTCTGTTGCAAAGGTGAATCACCTCCAGAAGCTGAAGTTCATCTGCATCCATGGCAGTTGATGGTTATGGACAATGCTCTGAAAGCACTGGGACAGAAACAGTATGGATCTCTCAGTGTGATACCTGATTAGGAAAAAATTCTTCCCTGTGGGGGTGGTTTTTCACCTAGTACAGGGTGCCCAGAGAAGCTGTGGCTGCCCCATCCCTGAAAATGCTCAATGCCAGGCTGGAGCAACCTGGGCTAGTGGGAACTGTCCCTGCCCGTGGCAGAGGGTTGGAATGAGATGGTTTTTAAAGTCCCTTTCAACTCAAACCATCCCATGATTCTATGACCTGGCTCCTGATAGTCCATAAAACCCCAGAGACAACAAGGGGATGTCATTGGGATACAAAAGCTTTGAAGATGAGGGGAGAATTGGGTGGGAATTGTCCCTTCCTCCTGAGGACTGTACCAATCCAAGGTTAGTGCTCCATTCCCAAACTACATGCAAATCCACAGGTCTTGGCACTCTTCTTGAGTGCTGATCTTGAACCCTCAGCCTGACTTGAATCACTGCTTCTCTCTCCAGTCCACACGGGGGAACGGCCCTACGAGTGTGGGGAGTGTGGGAAGAGATTCAGGCAGAGCTCAAACCTGATGGAGCACCAGAGAATCCACACTGGGGAGAGACCCTACGAGTGTGATAAATGCAGGAAGAGGTTTCAGACCAGCTCTCATCTCCTTGAGCACTATTGCACTCACTGGGATGAGAGACCCTTCTGCTGCTTCGACTGCAGGAAGGGATTCAAGCACAGCTCTGCCCTCGTCACCCACCGGCTCATCCACACTGGGGAGAGACCCTACGAGTGTCCTGTGTGTGGGAAGAGCTTCAGGCACAGCTCTCACTTGACCAGACACCAACGGAGTCTCCACTGAGGGAAGCCCTGCGAGTGCCCCGAGTGCAGGAAGAGCTTCGTGCGCTGCTGCAGCTCCATCCCCATGGCAGGATCCGCGCTGGATGATCCCCAGGGACCCCCGGTGGGCAGAGCCCCCCTGAGCCCTGGTGCTGCTGATCCGTGTTGGGAAGACACCTGGCTGGGGGCTCCACATCCTCTTGGCTCCCTTTGGCCTGGATTTTTTTTGCATTTCTCTTTGTCCTTCCCAAATACCGACATCCAGGTAAAAATGAAGATGTTGAATAACGACATGGTTGGGCACATGGGAGCATATTCCAGGGGATGTGGGGGATGCTGGGTTCCAGAGACTTGAGGGTTCAAGGGAGGGACTTGGGGGTTGCTCAGGGCTTTAGGAACCCCAGCCCCAGCAGCTGTGGCTGTGCTGGGAGACCCTGGTGGAGGTTCTGGGGCAGCTGATGAACAACCCCCTGCCCTGACACTGTCCCCATGTCCCCCTCTCCCAGCTCCTGCTGTCCCCTGTCCAGGATCCCCCTCTCCTCGCTGTCAGTCCCCTTGCCCCTGGCCCGTTCCCATCTCACCCCACTGTCACTCCTGTCCTGCTCCCATCCCAGTGCAAATCCCATTCCTGGTTTCATTCCCTGTCCATGTCTCGTATTCTTTGCCCGGTTTCCATTCACATATTCCCAGTCCCATATTCTGTGTTCTGTTTCCCTTTTTGTATTCCCAGTGCTACTCCCATTCCCATAATTCAATTTCTGTATTTCCAGTCCCCTTCCCATATCCCCATTGCGAATCCTGTTACCATATTCCCATTTCCATTCCCTGTTTTATGTTGTTAATCCCCATCCCATATCATCTCCCCAGTTATTATTTCCATATTCCTGGTTCCTCTTTTCGCTCCTGTTCCCATGTCCCTGTCCCCATTCCCAGTTCCATTCCCTGTGTCTGTCCTCATTTCCAGTTGTTGGAATGTGTAACACAGAAGCCTCTTTGAGTCCCTCCGAGAGAGAACAGAATGCAAGAATAAAATTAAAAACATTTTCAGAAATGAAGTATACTAAGCCACACCAACATGAAATAGATCTCTAAGGTTTAGTTTAAGAAATAGAAATATTAAGTTGCATAGATAGGAAGTAGAAGTATAAATCATAGTGTGAAATACATAGAAATATGTTTTAAATGCCCTAAGAAGTAAAAGCCATAGAATCTTATGTAAAAATCAAGCTGCAGTGGGAGCTTAAAAAGAGTTCTAGACAGAATAAAAATAGATTAAAAATATATTTTATATTCTTCAGATAGAATAGATAGGCAATGTGCACAAGTTAGACGTAAGCTTTTGTATTAGAAAACCAGAATTCTAATAGGTTTAGGAGAAATGCTTCAGGTTCCTGTTTTTGGCTCATTGGGAAATTTGTCAATAAAAATCCGTGTATTGGAGCCAGAGCTCTCTCTCACTCCTCTCTCGTCGCTCTCTCTTCTTCCTCCACCATCATCATCACCACTATCAGCATGTGAGAGAAGAAGAGGAGGAAGATGAAGAAGAAAAGAACAGAAGAAGAAAGGCCAGGGAGCATCTGCCTCTGGAGACTCTGCACCAGCCGCAGCTTCGACCTCTTGCAGCAGAGAGCTGCTCCTGCTTCCATCGGGACTTTATGGCAGAGAGATTGAACAGGGACTGGAGAGCCTTGGGCTCTTTGCCTTTGGAGCCTGACGTGCCTTGACAAGAAACAACTTTACAGCAGCCAGCAGCTGCTCTGCTCTGGGAAGATCTAAAGCCATAAACAATCCTGACACCCAGTCCCTGTCTCTGTCCCTATTCCCAGTCCCTGTCCCCATTCCCCATCCCATTCTCAGTCTTGGTCTCGATCCTGTAGTTCCAGACCCTGTCCCTTATTCCTTGTTCCCTTCACGCTCTCAGTCTTGTAGTCCAGCTCCCTGTCCCCATTCTATCAGCCAAATTCCTGGTCCCTGTCTTCTTTTCGGTTCCATTTCCACACCTGGTCCCATTCTCAGTCCCACTGCATTATTCCCATTGGCATTCCCGGTCCCTGAACACATTCACTGTCCCTGTTCCTTTTCCTAGTCCCATTCTCAATTCCATTCCCTATCCCTGTCTTATATTCCAGGTCTTGGTCCCTGTCGAGGTCCCTGTCCCCATGACAAGTGCAGAATTCCCAGTCCCTGACCGCATTCCCATTCCCTGTCCCCATTCCCGGTCCATGCCCCATTCTAGGCCTGCATTGTTATAAATTTATCTGTAATAAATTGATCAACTCCAATAAATGGAATCAATAAAGAATTTATTGAGCAAGCAGCAATAAGCAAATCAGCGCTGGGGTCCGGGGAGTCTCCGCTCCACCAGCGGCGCGCACCCCACTCCGTGTCAGTCCCTCTGTTATTTTCATCTTCTCCCGTGTCCGTGCCTTTCAGCATCTTCTCACATTCTTTCTGTGTCTGCACAGCCAGGTGCCTCCTGGCTCCTGGTGGTGGTGGGGGGGAAGGCCGTGGTCTTCTTCTCTTAGCCATTGGTTGACTTTTTCCTATCTGTTTTGCAAGCATCCACAAACTGGGCACATACAGGATGTTTGTGGCTATTTGAGATATAATCTTTCAGCTAGCTTAAGCAAGTTTCAGTGATCTTTTGGCCGTGTTCCCTAATTTAGCAATGTTTGACTAGCAAAGTCTTACACGTACTCTGTTACAATTTCCCCTTTTTATCATTTTTGCTGATCAAATCTTTGCAATTCTGCGTGGCTCAGTTCTAACCCTTCGTCCTGTATAGGCTCATACTGTGCTCTTACCAACATTAAGTGCAGGGCTTCCAGCTTTCTTTTGACTATTGTAATGATTTTGTTAAAAATACATGGTCCAAAGTTCAACACTAAAATCACCAATATTAGGGGTCCTGCAATAGTGGACAGTAGGGTAGTTAGCCATGGAGAATGGTTAAACCAGGACTCATAACAGCTCTGCTCCAGTTCTCTTTCTTGTTTTTGTTTCTCTAGGCTCTCCCAGAGTTCAGTCATGGTATCCCTAACAACTCCAGTATGGTCTGCATAAACACAACACTGTTCCCCTAGTGCAGCACATAATCCTCCTTGTTGTAAAAGCATAAGGTCAAGTCCCCTATGGTTTTGCAATACTACTTCTGACAGCGATCTTAATCATTTTTCTAATGCACTGATTGATTTTTCAATTGGAATTACATCCTTATCTACAGCTATTCCGAGTGATTGAAACTTTTGGTTCTGCTGCACAAGTGAGGTTATCCCTGTCCCTGCAGCTGCAATTCCTACAGCCATCAGGGTGGCTGTAGTCAAAGTGATAAATGGTTCTCGTTTTTGTAAATGATGGTTTGGAGAATTCTGATTATCATACACAAATTCTTCAGGGTGGTATGTGATTCTGGGAATAATCATCACTTGTCCTGTTTGGATTATTCCCCCGCTGCATTCTCTCTTGGGAGGTATACATTTTTTTGGTTTCCATTCTACACTAAGAGCTTTATTTCTTCCTGCTCCTGGATTCCAGTGTGATGCAATTGTTTCACATCCCCAGTGTGCACAATAATACTGTCCAGGGCTATTACAATACCCTCGTCCAGGGTTGGAGCTAGGACAGAAATAGAATCCTTTCAGATTTGAGCAAGGGCCTATGGGCACTATTTGGCACAGAGTGATCGTGAAACTAGGTGCTCCAGGAGTTGTAATAGTCTGTATCACATGTTGATTTTCCTATCTAATTAAGCACCACTTAAATGGTTGATGGAGGTTACCTTCTGCCTCCGCTCCTTTTCCCATATGCAGCCTAAAATGATTATCAAATACATAAAGTAAAAGAAAAGTGGTGGATTCCTTTTCTTAATTAAAATTCCCCTTGCTGGTTCCCGTAATGCTGTAATTTTGACCTCGGTTTCTGTGCCTCCCTTAGGTGAAAGGCTGGGGGATTTTGTGGTCGGGGTCCATAGGATGTGTTTGTGCTGACCCCTGGGGCTTTCCAGCATTCTCCCCTTCCTTACGTCTCTGCCTCCTTCGCCTACACGTTTTCCTTAAGCAAGTTTCAGTGGTCTTTTGGCCAGTGTTCCCTAATTTAGCAATGTTTGATTAGCAAAGCCTTACACATACCCTGTTACACCGGGAGTGATTGCGACTGTACTGGGGGCAACTGGGAGAACTGGGAACACACTGGACAAAAGCTGGAGGAACTGGCAGCAACTGGGACCCTGATGGGGGCAAATTGTATCATCATGGGGAATGACTAGGAATGACTGGGTTCATACTGGGAGCAAAAGGGATCCCGCAGGCACCGAGGGGAAGCGACCGTGCTCATACTGGGACTGACCGGGCTCATATTGGGAGCGACCGGGCTCATACTGGGAGCAGCCATTCCTGGCACAGGGACCCCTGAACCCCTTTGCGGCCATCGCGCCCCTCCAGCCCCAGCACCCCCGCCGGGGTCCCGGCAATCCCAGGGGTCCCTCCCCTCTCTCAGGGTCCCGCTTTGGGGTTCTGGGGCTCTCCTCTCTCTGGGGTCCCGCTCAGGGAAGCCGCGGCTCTCCCGGGACTCCCCAATCCGGTGTCCCCCCGCCGATGCCGCCGGCCCCGCGCGGTCCCCACGGGCCCCAGCAGAGCTCGCAGGGCCCGGCCCGGGAAGCCCAACCCCCATTGCGGGGAGACCCGCATCCCCCCGCCCCCGCCGGGGCTCTGCCGCCACCGGGACCCCCAAAAACACCTCCCGGGGACCCCCCGATGTCCCCCCGAGGGGCATCTGCAGCTCGGCTCTGGAGCACTGAAAGCTCCAAACATCCCCCGCGAAACACCCAAACCCAGGGACCCCCCCCGGGATATTTGGGGCGAGCTCCCCCACACCGGGCATCTGGGATGTGGGGCGATGGTCCCGGGGGGGCTGCGAGTTCACAGAGCTCCGGGATAGCGCGGCTGATTCGCTCCTTCTCTGCTCCTGCTTCTGCTGCTGCTTCCTCCCTCATCCTCCTCCTCCACCATTCCTAACTGGGAGAGGCGGGGTCAAGGGAAGGGCGGGAACTGTGAGGGGAAAGGGGCGGGGCCAAAGGGACACACGGTCCTAAAAGGGCCTGGTTTGGCCTAAAATAACTTAAAAGGGCCTCAAATGCAGCCTAAATCCACCAGGTTTGGCCTAAAATCAGCCAAAGGGGCCTCAAATCCACACCAAAGGGGTCTAAAATCCTGAAAATTGACTTAACATTGTCCAAATGGTGCCTAAAATCCAACCTAAAACTGCCCAGTTTATCCTAAAATCACCCAAACAGGCCGAAAATCTTTGGTATGGAAACCGAGACCAAAATGGGCTCCAGAACTGGCACTGGGACCAAGACTGAGACCAGCACCAACACTGGGACCAGCACCGGGAGAATTCTGGGACTGGGAGCGGCACCGGAACCAGCACCGAGACTGAGATTGGCACTATGAGCACTCTGGGACCAGCACCGGCACCAGAACCAGCACCGAGACTGAGATTGGCACTATGAGCACTCTGGGACCAGCACCGGCACCAGAACCAGCACTGGGACCAGAACCACTCCGACACTCTGACTGAGACCAAGACTGAAAACAGAACCAGCACCAAGACCGGTACCCATATAGGACTGAGACTGAGACCAATACCAGCCCTGCTCTGGGATTGAGATCAACACCAGGATCAGATTCAGCACCAGGAGCGCTCCAGGACTGCTCCAGGACTGGGACCGACACCAGGATCACTCTGGGACCTCCGCGGTCACTCCGGGGAGTTTTGGCTGCGCTCCCGAACGGGACTGGGAGGGACCCCTGGGTGGGGCAGGGCCCCATCGGTTCACATCGTTCTGGTGCAGCCAGAACGGTCCATATGGTCCCAGTTTGTACAATCCCGGTCCATATGGTCCCAGTTTGTACAATCCTAGTCCATATGGTCCCAGTTTGTTCAATCCCAGTCCATATGGTCCCAGTTTGTAAAGTCCCAGTCCATGTGTTCCCAATTTCTACAATGCCAGTCCATGTGTTCCCAGTTTGTACAATCCCAGTCCATGTGTTCCCAGTTTGTACAATCCCAGTCTGGAAGGCCCTGATCCATCTGGTCCCAGTCTGTGCAGTCCCAGTCAGGAGGATCCCAGTCCATGTGATCCCAGCCCTCATCATCCCAGTCTGGATGCTCCTGCATGGATCACTGGAATACCAGTTCCCAGCCAGGAAAAGTTGTTCCTGCCTGTACTGGTTTTGGTTCTCCAATTTGACATTTCCCAGCCAAGGCACCTATTTATATCACAGCTTTAGCACCCTGATCTTGTTCCCAATCCCTATCTCGTTCCTGTTCCCCTTCCCAAACTTGTTCCCATTCCCAATCCTGTTCCCAATCCCTAACTCGTTCCGGTTCTTGATCCCATTCTCAATCTTCTTACTGTTCCAATTCCCAGTCCCGTTCCTGATCTAAATCTCATTCCTATTCCCATTCCAATCCCGATCCCATTACTGGTCCTGATCCCTATCTCGTTCCCATTCCCAATCTTCATCCTATTCCTGTTCCCATTCTCAATTCCAATCCCATTATGATTCCCACTTCTGTTCCCGTTCCCATTCCCAATCTCATTCCCATTTCTGATCCCTATTCCATTTGATCTTAATCCCTTTCCCAATACTGATTCCTTTCCCATTCCCAAACTCGATTGCATTCCCAATCGCTATTTCATTCCCAATCCCGATCCCGATCCCGATCCTGATCCCGTTCCCATTCCCAACCCTGATCCTGTTCCCAATCCCGTTCCCGGTCTCGCTGCTGTTTCCAGGGAATCGTTTTGATCTCAACCTTCACCCCAAACTGAGGGGATCAAAACCCCCCAATCCCCAAACGTTGGGGGTTTGAAGTATTTGGGGTGTCCAACACCTCTGATCCTAAAATTTGGGATTCAGCCCCCCTGATCGCCAAATTCTGAGGTCAAAACCCCCTAAACCCAAACCCTGGGGTGTCAAATCCCCCCAGATCACAAATTTTAGGATCACCTCAGCCCCCAACTGCTAACTCTGGGGTTAAATCCTCCAAATCCCCAAAATTTGGTGTCAAACCTCCCCAAACCCCAAATCCTGAGGTGTAAAACACCCTTGACCCCAAATTTTAGGATCAATCCCCCCTCCCAGACCCCAAACTTTGGGGCTAAACCCCCCAATTCCCAACCTCTGGGGTTTGAAATATTTGGGGTGTCCAACCCCTGATCCCAAAATTTGGGTTAAATGCCCCTGATCCCCCAATTCTGGAGTCAAACCTGCTGATCCCAAACCCTGGCATGTCAACCAACCAAACTTTAGGATCAAACCTCTCCCTTCCCCAAACTTTGGGGTCAAACCCACCAAACTCCCCCCCCCCCAACCACTCCAGGCAGGGGGGACACAGCTGGGCTCATTTAGGGTTGATTTAAGGTTGATTTGGGATTCATTTGGGGTGGGGGCAGCTCCTGGTGCAATGTCTGCAGAGACCCTGGCTATGATGCTGGGAAAAACCCCAAAAACCCCAGTGGAACCCCAAAAACACCTGGGGAAACCTAAAAAGGGAATTTGGGGTGGGAAAAGGAGATTTTGGGATGGAAAAGGACATTTGGAAGGAGGAAAGGGGGATTTGGGGTGGGGATTGAGGATTTTGGGTGGGAAAAAGGATTTGGGGTAGACAGGAAAGGACCTTGGGTGGAAGAAGGGGATTTGGGGTGGGAAAAGGAGATTTTGAGATGGGAAATGGGATTTGAGATGCACAAAAGATTTGGGCTGTGCAAAGGCAAATCTGGGGTCTTAAAAGGACACTTGGGGTATACAAATAAGAATTTTGGGGCTAAAAACCAAGGATTTGGGATAAAAAAAAGAAAATCTAAAATTAAAAAAAAAAGGAAGATTTGGGATAAAAAAGGGAGGATTTGGGGGAAAAAATGGAGGATTTGGGCTGAGCTGAACTTACCTGGGAGAGTGGGGGCAGGTGGAAGCTTTGGGAGAGGGTCAGGGCCATTTTTGGGGCAGTTTTGAGGGATTTTTGAGGCATTTGTATGGGATTTGGAGTCAGTTCAATGGAATTTGTGGACAGTTTTCTAGGATTTTTTGTGGTTTGGGCTGGTTTTGAGCAATTCTGGGATTTTGGGGGCAGCATTGAGAGATTTGGGGGGGGGGGGGGGTTGTGTGGGAGCCCAGGGCATACTCCTGGCCTCCTTGGGGGTCTCAAAACCCCCCTGGCAAGGGTCTCAAAGACTCCTGAGTGAGATCCTAGTGTCTCAGGCACTGAACTTTAACCCCTGGGGAAAATTACAAACCCAGAGGGAATGGAAACAAGCTACCAAAATTAGTGAAGTGTAAATTAGATTGTTAGAACCGAGATAAATAGACTTTTGGGAATGTTTATGATAAGGGACACGTGGCCAAGATGGAGAATTTGGGGGGTGGACACCTTTTCCTCCTTCTTCTCCATGTCATCCATGCTGGGTGACACGTTGGCATTCTTGGATTGCATGGGGTCAGGGCTGGACCATTTAATAAAATTGTATTGTATTGGGAAAATTTTGTAAACATGTAATACGTAGTACAAACTATATAAGATCAGCCCTGCCTTCACCAGGCAGATTCCACCATGGATGCCAGGCTGAGCAGACCCTGCTGGCCAGGCAAAACGTCCCAGAGATATGAAACAATAAACAATCCTTGGGAAAAAAAAAAAAATGGCTCCAGCAATCTCTCTTCAGCTGCTTCAGGAAAAACCAGGTTTTGAACCACCTTTGTGTCTCTCTGGGATGATCTCGGGGCAAAGGAGAAACCCCAGACTGGCCCACCTGGTGTCCCTGGCTGGGCAGTGACATCTGACGTCTCTGGATGCACCACAGCCCACAAAGGTGGGTGCGGACCCCCAGAAGGGCAAGGTCAAGAAGATGCACAGAGATGGAGGAGACCCTCCCAGGCAGAGACATTTGGCACGGACCCTGGTGGATCCTTGTAGCCTGCAAAGGCAGGTACAGACCCCCAGAATACCGAGCTTCAGGAGAGGCACGCTGTTGAGGAGGATTGTGAAGGAGATGGGCCTTAATCAGCTGCCCCAGAACCTCTACCAGGGTCTCCCAGTGCAGCCAGAGCCGCTGGGGCTGGGGTTCCCAAAGCCCTGAGCAACCTCCAAGTCCCTCCCAGAAACCTTCAACTCCCTGGAACCCAGCATCCCCCACATCCCCTGGAATATGTTCCCATGTGCACAACCATGTCTTTATTCAACATCTTCATTTTTACCTGGATGTCAGTATTCGGGAAAGACAAAGCGAAATGCAAAGATAATCCAGGCAACAGGGAGCCAGGAGGATGTGGAGCCCCCAGCCAGGTGTCTTCCCAACACGGATCAGCAGCACCAGGGCTCAGGGGGGCTCTGCCCACCAAGGGTCACTGGGGATCATCCAGCGAGGATCCTGCCATGGGGATGGAGCTGCAGCAGGGCACGAAGCTCTTCCCGCACTCGGGGCACTCACAGGGCTTCTCTCAGTGGAGACTCCGTTGGTGTTGGGTCAAGTGAGAGCTCTGTGAGAAGCTCTTTCCACACTCAGGACACTCGTAGGGTCTCTCCCCAGTGTGGATGCGCCGGTGGGTGACGAGGGTGGAGTTTCTCTTGAATCCCTTCCCGCAGTCGTGGCAGGAGAAGGGCCTCTCATGCCAGTGAGTGCGATAGTGCTGGAGGAGACTGGACCTTTGCTGAAACCTCTTCCTGCATTTATCACACTCATAGGGTCTCTCCCCTGTGTGGATGAGTCGGTGGCTGATGAAGGTGGAGTTTCGATTGAAGCTCTTTCCACAATCGGGGCAGCAGAAGGGCCTCTGCCCTGTGTGAATGTAATAGTGCTGGAGGAGATGGAAGCTCCTCTGAAACCTCTTCCTGCATGTATCACACTCGTAGGGCCTCTCCCCAGTGTGGCTCCTCTGGTGCACAGTCAGGTTTGAGCTGTCGCTGAATCTCTTCCCACACTCTCCACACTTGCAGGGCCGTTCCCCTGTGTGGATTCTCCGGTGTTTGATCAGGTTGGAACTCCACCTGAAGCCCTTCCCACACTCTGAGCACTTGTGGGGCTTCTCCCCATGGTGAAGCTGCTCACGCAGCCCCAGCTCCGAGCTCCGGCCGCCTCCCCGGCCCGGGCTGGCTCTTTCCTGCTGGGATCCCCGGGCTGTGCGTTTGCAGCCCCTCCTGCTGCGGGATCTGCGGGGCTTTTCCTCCCCGTTGCATTCCTGCGCCGTGGAGCCGCTGCAAACGGCCTCTTGCCCGAGGCTGTGCCGCGGGGATTTGTCCTCCCTGCTGTCCATGCTCAGCTCCTTGTCTGGGGGAGGAAGGACAAGGACAGGATGGGATTTGTCTCTGTGCCAGAGGGAAAGGCAAGGAGATCCCCCCAGGGCTGTGCTGCAGCCGGGGCCATGCTGGGCTGGGAGACGGAGCAGGACACAGGGGGAAAGGGGCACTGACTTCATCCTCACCTGCCTGAGGCTCCCGGGCCATCAACTTCGTCCTGATAGCTTCCTCCTCCTTAATGCAGACAAGGTTTGGGAAATCCTGGCCTCCGGAGAAAAACAAGGGCTGAGCGCGTTGGGTTTGATGGTGGCGCTGCCCAAGGGCAGCTGGAGCAGTCAGCGCCCCTTTCAGCCTCGGGGACCCGGAGCCCGCTCAGCACCAACCTCCCGCACCCCTCCAGGCTGCCGGGGGTCCCCCGGCTCCGGGATCGCCCCTCTGCCGCTCTCCCCACTCCGGGGCTCCCGCCTTCCCCCCTGGCTCTGCCAGGGATCCCCAGGGTCGATATCACCCCTTCCCCGCCGATACCGGGCGATCCCACATGGGAGCAGCCAAGATCCCGCCAGCGCCATTTCCGGCTCGGCTTTGCGCTCCTGCAAGATCCAAACATCCCCTGAACCGCAAAATAAAACCCTCCCGGAGCCCCGCATGATGGATTTGGGGCGAGCTCCCCCTCCCCGCACACCTGAGGGATTTTGGGGGGCGATGGTGCCGCACCCGGGGTAGCTGCGACCGCAGAGACCAGACGGGAAAAGCGCGTGGCTCCAAAACCGCTCCTCCTTTTCCTGCCGGTCTTCCTGTGTCCCTCCTCTTCCTCCCGCTGCTTCTCTTCCGTGTCTTCCCGCTTCTTCTCCTCCTCCCGCTCCTCCTCCTCTCCCAGCGCAGCCAGAGCCGCTGGAACTGGGGTGCCCAACGCCCTGAGAAACCCCCCAGGTCCCTCCCAGGACCCCTCAAATCCCTGGAACCGAGCGTCCCCCGCATCCCCTGGAAGATCCCCCCGTGTCCCCAAGCAGGTCGGTATTTAACATCTTTGTTTTTACCCTGGTTTTGGGTGTTTGGGAAGGACAAAGAGAAATGCAGAGTAAATCCAGGCCAAAGGGAGGCTGTGGAGCCCCCAGCCAGGTGTCTTCCCAACACGGATCAGCAGCACCAGGGCTCAGGGGGGCTCTGCCCACCGGGGGTCCCTGGGGATCATCCAGCGCGGATCCTGCCATGGGGATGGAGCTGCAGCAGGGCACTGTCTTGGTTTGACAGACAGGTGTCTGCTGAGGAGCTCTGGAGCTTCTCTGGAAACGGAAAATGGAAACTCCCTCCCTCTAAATTCATATGACTTGGAAATTAAGGAGCTCCCTGGCAAAGATATGGAATTTAGAGTAGCAGTTTTTCACTGGGAAAATGAAAATAAAAGTCTATTAATATAAAAACCAAGACACTGGCAAGGTCAGAATGCAGCCTGTAACCCTGTTGCTCAGGGTGTTGGTTACAGTCTGAATAATGGTATCTGTAGTTTTCTTGGAGGGACAGATGTGGTTTTGTTGAAGCAATGATTTTGGAGAAGGGTGTAGTTACTTTTTTAACATCTAGTGGTGATGAAGATAGGCCTGGTCTTCTTCTGGGAATTTAGTGGGAAAGGTTGCTCTGATGTTTCAGATTTCAGATTTTATTTAGGTAGGAACAACTTGGCTTTTCTCCTTGGGTGGGGCATCTCCCATAAGGTGTAACTCCTTGTGGGGAGGAGTTCGAGGGATGGGTCATGGCAGAGATAAGGAGCCCTGCTCCACCTGGTTTCAGCAGATGCTGATAGAATGTATACTTCTGCTTGCGTCTTGCATTGCAACTTAAGACATGATCTACTCCTTATTCTATTACCATCTGCATCCTACCTTAATTAATACCTTCTTTCAACTCTGCTCTAGATTTTTATCCACTGTGAAACTTTACACACAGTTCTCACTTAAGATTAGGTTTTTCTGTGGTACTCACTGGGGTTTTTATCTTTCTGCATTACCTACTAAGTGTAACTAGGTTTTTGAACAAAACCAATTGTACGGATTACTTTGCCTTTGCTTGGGGTGGGCCTAATCTAAACAGTCTTAAAATACCTTTTATGTGTACTACAGGGACTTTATCCCCATCCAGTGTGTGCAAAGCTTCAGACTGGGCAGGTCTTGCTTGAGTGATGGACCCTCAGGTGTTGACTATTTAGGTGGCTTTTGTTAAGTTCATTTCTCAATTTTTGGATGTCTCCCTGCCAAGTGCCTTTAGGGTAATTTTAAGTAGTCTGTTGTACAGTTCAACTTTCCTGGCAGCTGGTGAGTGATAAGGGATATCATCTATTTATTCAGTATCCTGGTTTTTGGCTGAGGTGTTTCTAAGGCTGTTCTTGAAATGGGTCCTGTTGTCTGATGTTTCTCTCAGGGGTGCTGTGTCTTTATAGGACTTGCTTTTTTTGGGCTTCAGACGGTGTTTTGAGTAGTAGTGTGAGGTACAGGGTGGGTTTCTAATGATCTAGTGGTGGCTTCTACCATTGTGGTCACGTAGCACTTGCCTTGGGGGGTTTGAGGCAGTGTGATGTAGTTCATTTGTTTGGCTTCTTTATACTTATATTTGGAATACTGCCCCCATATTAGAGAGGCTTTATCTGCTTGGCTTGATTGATTTTAGCACATGTCTTACAGTTATGAATAACTTGAGAAGTGCAATTTATAGTTAAATCTGCTTTTCAGTTTTTTGCCTACTTATAGGTGGCATTTTTGCCTTGATGCCTTGAGGCACTATGGGCCTATTGAGCTTAGAACAACTCTCCCTTATGTTGCTAATTTGAATTTATTTGTGACGTCTCTATTTTTTCAGTTTGATCTACTTGCTCCTTGTTTTAGTGTTCTTTATTAGCCTGACTTTTGGGGATGTGGCCATCTCCCTGATGGACTTTTACAGAGAGTTTGTCTGAGTGGCAATGTTTTTGCACTCATCATCAGCCTGAATTGGTTTTCCTTTATGTTGCTAGCTGGCCTTTTTTCACCTTTCTAGCTAACTCCACAGAGCATTGGTTACTATTTCTGATTCAGTATAAAGATAGAGCTTTGGCCAGTTCTCTCTTTCAGCAGTGTCCAGGGCCAGCTGAATGGCTTTGAGTTCAGCAAGTGCACTTGATTCACCTTCTCCTTCAGTAGCTTGTGTGACTCGTCGTGTGGGGCTCCCTGCGGCCACTTTCCACTTCTGGTTCATCTCAACCATGAGACAGAAACTGTCAGTGACAAGAGCACAGCGTGTTTCTTGTACTGGTAGTTGATTGTATGGTGGAGCTTTTTAGCCTGGGTTACTTGTTTCTGCTCCTTTTTGTTAGTGAGACTAAAGTTTTTATCTTGTGGCCGGTTTTAACTGTTTTTAAAATTTCAGGGTGATTTGTGTTTCTAATCTGGCCGTGCTGTGTGATGAGAGCAATCCATGGGCTCCATGTGGTGTGGGTGGTGTGGTGGGTAGAGGAGCCTTTTCTTTAAACATCCACCCCAGCACCGGGAGTCAGGGTGCCAGGAGGAGTTGTGGTTTTGTGACAATTTGTTTTGAGGTGGCTTCAACTTTCTTATTATTCGCGGATAACATTTTTTTTTCTTTGTTGAGTGTAGTTTTCTTCAGAGTTTCTGTAATTTTGACTCTAGAATTCTGGTGCTCGGTCTCAAGTCTCCCCAGGCACCTTCTGCTAAAGGCTCCAGGATAAGCCATTGTTCTTGGCTGCAGAGTAAAGCACATTCCTCTCCTCTGGTTCCGTCCTGACAGGGCCAAGGGCACTGCTTGAGTGATTTTCTGCTTGGTCTGGGTGAAGGTTTGTTGCTGTTCAGGGACACAGCCGGAATTGTTCTTCTTAGGGTGACCAGGTAGAGAGGGCTCACAATGTGGCTGCACTCAGGAATGCATTCTCTAAAAACTTATGGTCCCTAGGAAAGCTTGTGTTTCCTTCTTGCTGCTTGGTGGAGACACTGTGATGATCTCATTGATCATTTCAGTGGGGATCTGGCTCTGTCCATCTTGCCACTCTACTCCCAGGAACTGGATCTCTCTGGCAGCTCCCTTGACTTTGCTCTTCTCACTGAGGAAACCTCCTTCCAGCAGAATCTGGATGATCCTCTCTTCTTTCTCAAATACTTTTATTGCCCTGTTCCTCCACACAATGATGTTATTGATGTATTGCAGATGTTTTGGAGCTTTACCCTTTTCCAGTGCAGCCTGGATCAGCCCGTGGCAGATGGTGGGGCTGTGTTTCCACCCCTGGGGCAGTCGGTTCCAGGTGTGCTGCACGTCCCTCCAGGTGAAAGCAAACTGGGGCCTGCACTCTGCTGCCAAAGGAATGGAGAAAAATGCATTGGCAATGTCAATGGAGCCACTTTGCTGCCTTGGGCTCCAGCTCCTCCTGGAGATCCAGCGTGTCCGGCACGGCACCGCTCAGCACTGGAGAATCAATGACTGGGAGAGAGAGGGGGTCTACTGACTGCTGATCAGAATCCAAATTTACTCTCAGCCACATGTGCTTATATACCATTTTTAGGAAAGCTGGTAATTTTTTTACCACATTGTTTGGGTAAAACATCACACAAAACCTTACACATTTGCAACATTTCTATTTGATTCATTCTCCTTTCCTGTCACCAGTCTTGATGCAATGTTCATGGAGTCTTCAAAGCTCTTCTTGATCTTTCCAAGGCATCTTGGTTATCAAGCTACTTATGCTAATTAAATCCTCAGTACACTGTCTTAGCTCCCACAGTGGAGTCACTTCATTCAAGGCACAATAGCCTAGATTTCAGCCTAGTTTCAGCCTAGTTTCAGCCATTCCCCATATCATTTCAGTGTTGGGCAGTGCTGCAGTGCCCAGAGCCCTGCCAGGCCCGGTGCCTTAGGACAGACACCCCGAGCCCCCCCTGCCAGGCCTGGCTTTGCAGGCCGGGCTGTGCGGGGCCAGAGCAATTGGCCGATGGACGCGGCCAGGGAGTTGTGCTCAGCGGCTCCATGGCCGGCTGCAGGCCGGGGATGAGGGGTGTCCCTCAGGGAGGCTCTGCCTGGGCCCCGGGGCTCTGCAATGGCTTTGGCAGTGGCCCAGAGAGGGGCTGGAGCTGCCCTCAGCACGGGCTGTGCAGGGACAGGAGCCGAGCGGGGCAGGGGCTGAGCAGAAGCGCTCGGGCTGCGCACGGAGGAGAAGCTCAGCGCGAGCCGGCAGTCGCTGCTGCCGGCCCAGAAAGCAGCCATGGGCTGGGCTGCATGGAGAGGAGCAAGAGCAGCAGCCAAGGGAGCTGAGCGTGGCCCTCGAGGCCATTCCTGTGAGACCCTGCCTGGAGCTCTGCATCCGTGTGGGGGCCCCGCAATGAGGAGGACGCGCAACTGCTAGAATGAGTTCAGAGGACTCAGAGGGAAACAAAGAGTGTGCAAGATAATCAGATATTTAATTTTTATTGTAATTATTTACTACTTCTACTACTATTTCTTCTTTTCCTTCTTCTTTTTCTCCTTCTTATTTTTCTTCCTCTTGTACTTTTGTACTTCTTCTTCTTCTTTATTTCATTCCTATCTTTATTCCTATTCTTATTCCTATTCTTATGCATTCTTATTTGCATTCTTATTTCTATTATAATCTTCTTCTTCATCTTCTTCGATTTTTCTATTCCTAACTACTATTCTATTTCCTATGTACTGCTACTCTTTTATCCTGTTCTTCAATATCTTCTTAGCATTCCCATTCTAATTCTACTTTCTATGTTTATTTTTGGGGTATTTTTTTTTGTTTGTTTGTTTGGATGGGATTTTTGTGGGGTTTTTTTTTTTTGTTTTGTTTTGTTTTTTTCTACAACTACTACTATTTTTAAAAGCAACATTCATTTGTTTAAGTAGAGTTCCTTGTGTCATGGTCCTGCTGTGGTCAGGCATTAGAAGAATTTCTGGGCAGTGGCAGAGTCGCTGTCTCTGGAAGTGCTTGAGGTGTTGGATGTGGCACTTCAGGACACGGTTTCAGGTGATGGTGGTGGTGCCAGGCTGCCGGTGGGAATGGAATGCTGTCCTGGTGTCTCGTCCCCTCGGTGCTGCTCGGCATTCCAGCTGGGCACGCGGCACCAAGTGTCCCCCGGGCGCTGGTGTGGGGCTGGCAGGAGCACGGGGCCAGCGCAGCAGGCGGGCCCTGCTGAGGCTGCAGGGCCGGCGCAGGCCAAGGCAGCCCGTGCGGCTCCTCAGGCCCGGGGCAGCCGGGGCCGCCATGGCAGAGCCCGGCCTGGCTGGGCCGGGCCCTACGGCTCGGGCTGGGCAGCCAGGCAGGGGCAGCCAAAGAGGCGGCGCAGCGCCCGCCGCAACCGCCAGGGACCTTTGTGGACGGGCCCTGGCGCTGCCACATGGGGAGCCGAGGCACAGTGCGGCTCCGGGGAGGGCGGCTCACGTGGGCCCAGCTCAGCCCAGGCCTCGCCAGGGGATGGTGAGGGGAACTCGCCTGTGGATAAACCACCCCAACTGCGCACACGAACATCCTCATCCTCGCACAGCTGGAGGAGGCTCATTCCGTCCCCCTCATCCTTCTCTCGCGGTGAGCGCTGCGCCCCGGTGCTCTGTGCCTGGATGCCCTGCCAGGGATGTTGCTGTCTGGCACTTGCCCAGCTGGATTGCACGGAGGGACACTTCTCATTCCCACCGGACTTCTCCTGGTCAATGGCGTCACACATCTCTGGAAACGCTTGGTCAATGGACTCTTCCCAGTCCGATGGTTCTTCATAACTGCTGACACCTCTGGGGAAGAGCTCATGTTCACTGTATTCTTCCCAGTCAGACAAACTCTGGGAGCCACCATCTCGTCCCTGCCTAAGACCTTGCTCTGAGAGTTCTTTGCATTTCAAGAATTCATGGATGCTGCTGACATGACAGTGGGACAGCTCTTCCTGCTTCCATCCATCACAACTGGAGGGCTTGTGGTAGCAACCGGCTTCTTCTGAGTACAGCTGCCCCCGGACTGGAGGGCTTCCAGCCCCTTGTTCTGATGCACTGATTAAAATGCTCTGAAATGGCTCTGCCTGAGTCAAGGTGGAAATGAGGCCATGTGCCAAAGTCAGTAGTGTGGGTTTTATTGAAGAGTAAATGAGAGACAGAGAGAATGACAGAGAGAGCAAAAGAGAAATGGAAAAGGGGTGGGGAGAGAGAAAGAGAGTGATAGAGAGAGATTAAGTAGAAAACCTCAGCACTCTGTGGATCCCAATGGCATCCTGCTGTCTGATGGAGAGCACCCACAGATCCCTTGGAGATGGATCCCCATGGCATCCTGTGGGTGCTCTCCATCTCCATGTTCTGGGGCTCAGGGTCCCCCACAAACACAGCTCAGGGGGTTGGTGCACACCTGGGCCGGGTGGGAAGGCCCAGGTACCTGCCCTGGCAGGGACAAGTCTGAGCCAGGCTCTTGCAGCAGCCTGTGCCTCTGTTGCATCCCTTTGCATCAGGAGCAGAGCTGTGCTGCAGGGCCTCAGCAGAGCCTGGGCAGCGCTTTGGGGCTGTTTGATGGATTCTGGCCCCTCCTCAGCTGCCCCTCACGGCAATGTCCCGTGGATTGGCCTTCCCGGGTGGGGATTTTCCAGCTGGGGCAGTTTGTGTGAGGGAGGATGGGTGTTCACTGCCTGTGAGCAGAGGTTACGCCACAGCCCCAGAACTGTCCTGGTCCCTCCCTGGCTGTGGGGAGTGTTTCAAACGCGGCCTCAGCAGATGAGCCTGTGGGCTGCGGCCTCCCCCAGCCCGAGCCTGGCCCCGCTGATTTTCAGGTCAGCTGCTGGGTTTGGCTTTCTTGTGGATACATTCCCCTGCCTCGGTCTTGTTTCCTTGTCCCTAAACCAGAGGTAATTGAACAATGGTGTCACTTTTATTGTGCCTCAGGTGCTTTTAGGCAGCTCCAGTCCCAGCCCAAAGCTGCAGTCAGGG
>NW_027636063.1:87763-152877 GCF_903797595.1 Erithacus rubecula | reverse complement strand
TTTATTTGCATTTATTTGGAAGTGCAAGTTTGCCATATGAACTCTTCTGTGCAGCACCATGAGACTGACACAGCACGAGTGCAGCACAAGCCCTGCAGCTGACTGTGAAAAACCTCACACACCTCACCCTCCTGGCATCAACCTTTTGTTAGGGGATGGACATTCACTTTTTCAACCAAGAGATAATGTAGATACTGCATGGAAGGGACCTTAAAAATCAACCAGTCCCTCTCCCAGGGACAACTTCCCCTATCCTGCCAGGGAGACCCAGGGGCAACCACAGGACATGCCCACCCTCCCAGAGGGAATAATACTTTATTTTATGGAAATGTGACCCAGCATGTCCCAGTCTGACCGTGTTCACAGATGCCATGAACGTGGTAAAGGTGCAGAGAAAATCTGCCCTTGCTGTAGGCAGCTCTTGGCCTTTGTCTCTCATGTAACTGGCACCAAGACAAAAGCAATGTTTATTCTGCTTGCAGGTGACTCCCAAAACTTTATGTCACAGTTGTGAATGGTGGGACCCAACAGAGAGTGTCTCCTGTGTGATCACACCACGTTTGTGGATCTTTTAATTGGAAATTGCAATTTCTAGTTAACCAAGGTATATCTGGGTAAGAGCAGAACATTTAGTTCTTCTCTTAGAGGAGAAACCTGTGATTCCCCTGCAGTTTTCCTCTCAGTGCAGCCTGTGTGTTCATTGAACAAAAACCAAAACATTTTATTGAGCAGAAGATTCTTTTTACAAAGAAGGAATCTGTTTACAAGCAAACCTAAAGTGAGATCTCATCTCTTCATCATTACAGAACCTCTGAATCATTTAGATTGGAGAAGACCCCTCAGGTTATTGATTCCAACCTTAATTGGGGTTGGAATCAATGACCTTTAAGGTCTTTTGCAGCACAAATGGCTCCAGGGCTCTAAGGTTCTGTGAATTCAGGCTCTGCATATACACTTTATTTAACTTGAAACACCCCAAGAGTTCACTCCCAAAATCTTAGGCATGGCAATTTAAAGCTGCACAATGATCTTGGCAGATGGAATTTTATATTTGAAGGATCCTGGCTGGTTTTCTTACCAAAAAAGGCCCATTCAGAGGCAGGGGGTCACACAGCCATTTCCTCCTCCAAACAGCCAAGAAGCAAAATTTAAACTCACCAACTTTTAGAGCATTCTTTTAAAAGCCAACAAATTGCTTTCACTATCTTTAAATGCCACAGAAATCTTGTTTTAATAGTTCCTATCCTGTCTGTCTTTTTTTGTCTCATCAGGCTTTGGAAGGGAAATAGAAAAGCAGCCTGGAAATGGGGTGCACTATTTCTATTATGAAATCCTCAGCAGAATTCTCATAAACCTGTGATTATCTTTGCATTCCACCTCATTGTGCAGCCAGATCCAGTGGATAAGAGCACCTTACAGGTGTTTTCAGCAGTGGTGTTAATTGAGTAGATGCAGAAAATAAACAGCACCTCTTTTTCATTACTGTATTAAACTATCAAACTTCAGGTACTTAAAAAATCCCAGCAAGGAACTGAAGGGAATCAGCTGTTCCTGACTTCCTTTATTGCTAAATATAAGTAGGAAAAAAAAAATTTAAAAACTAAAATAAAATTACATTAAAAATTTGAAAAAAATTAAAAAGCAAAAAATGGTTTTCATCCTTCATCTTCAGAACTTATTAAAGACACAGAAACCAATTCTGGAGCCACCCTTTGTGTCATTTACTGCTACAACCCTTATCTCCCAATCTTAATTAAATAATTGTTGTGGAAATATTCATTGCATTTCTGTCTCTGATTAATGCTACCTCTCTGCACATGAGGCTTAATCCAATACTGAAGCAAGCAGAAGTTGCACAAGAAATTTGGAGGGGAATTTTGCATTTTAACATTGTGAACACACACAGCTTAATTGGAATAAAATTAAACTGTGGCGTATTTGGAAGTCCTAAAAGAAGTTATATTTTATACTCTCACAAAAAAAGAAAAAAGCTATTCAGAGAAGCTTGAATCAGACATTCACATGCAGAACAGTTGACACAGACCTTAAATAATAAATGCACTGCTGTGTCTCAAGAAAACAGACAATTACTAACATTTCTGACAGAACCCCAACTGCAGGTCAGCTCTGTCCCATTTACTATTTTTTAAGGGTTTGGACCTTCCACCAATGCCTGTGTTATTATCCCAGCTCTAAGAGATGGTGAATTGGAAGATAGAGTTTGTGCTTTGTGCAGATCTCCCATTTCAACCTTCTTTGAGTCTGTCCCCTTGGATTCACTCTCAAACAAAAAAAAAAAAAAAGAAAATATAGTTTTTTGAAACAGATAGTGTTTAAAAATGTAGGTCTGTATCTTATTAGCACCTTGGATCTAACACTTGAGGTCTTTATTTCCATTTATACCTGTTACAGGTATGTGCAAGTAGTTGGCAATATCACAGTTTCACACCAGGCAAATTCTGGTCTTTTTTAAAGCATTGTTATTTTAAAGAAAAAAAAAAATTTAAATGCCATATTTTTAAATGCTTTGTTCCTTCTGCTTTTGAATGTTAACAGGACAACTTGTCAGCAGTCTGCTCTGTGGACAGGTGAGGAAAGAAGTCTGCTGATGTGAAGACAGCACTTGCTCTAAAATAGAAATTATATATAAATAGTTGTACCCTGAGGCACAGCTTGAGTTCAGTGGCTCACATGCACGTCACTGTATTAAAATGTTTTAGGAAAAATTATAGTATTTTGAGCCTTTAAGCTTCTAAAATTTTCCCAAGTGTTAAAATCTTAAATAGGGGAGATTAGCATTTTTAATTTTGCCATATACATGTATATAATTACATGTCTACCCCTTGGCATATATACCCAATCAGCATTTAAAGCCATAATTTCCCCTGGGAGGTATTATACTTAGAAACTGCAGAAATAAAGGATGGTCAGCACATCACAAGGAGGAGAGCTGCAGGAAAAAAGAAAAAAAACCCAACAAAACCACAACAGGTTTATCCAGTAAAATCTTGCACACAGAAGTCAATCTTTTCACACCTTTAATATAAAAAGTGATTCCCTGGAGACAGAAGAAAGAATATGGACTGCTAAAAAAAAAAAAAAAAAACCAAACCAAAACAAAAACCTACTTTTTTGTAGAATAATTATTTCTTGTAATTTTTTTGTAATTTTGCAAGAAATCAGGTCATTCTTTTATCCTATTTGTGTCAGTTTTTCTCTGTCAAGGGCTTTCTTCCCATGCAGTTTGCTTTTTAAAAGCAGACACGGAAAAATTTGAGAAAATATGTAATGATAATACAGAAAATGTTGAATTCTGACATCAAAGGAAGGCATATTTACACATGGAAAGCGAAACAAAATCAAAAACAAAGAGCCTTTCTGCATTTTTCCTTATAGGTTAGACATGATTGTGATGTACTTTGGTAATTCCCTTTCATACTAACCTATTGCATGTCACTATTTAGATAATTTGGTTATAAATATGTGGTTTTTTCTGTGTGTGGAAGGAGGCTGAGTCCTAAACCACGTTGCATTTATGTTTGGGGAGGAAGGAAAATCTTTCCCTGTCCCCTGAGCTGGTCCTGCATTTTAGTCTGTGCTCTGGGGGTGGCTGATGAGCAGCACATGAGTGATGGGGCAGCATCCAGCAGAAACCAACCATGCAAAGCTGCTGCCACCACCCACCAGCAGGAAAACACAGAAACCATCCCTTCGTGGAGATTTCTTACTGGGAGGCACCAAAACACTCATTTATCCTGCAGGTGATTTTCTCCAGAGTGATTTTCTGCCTGATGGGGGTCTGATGATTCCTGCAGGTCTGCTCCTAAAATCCCACACAGGGTCCAGCAGTGTGGAGGATCAGAGCCACCAGAAAAGGCTGTCAAATTTTGAGTAAAATTTTAAAAGGATGTGGAGCACTGGGGGTGTTTTTTTTATCCTTCCAGGCAGGGTCAGGGGTTTGGGAAGGAACTGGTGAAACTGTGACCAGTGCCACACTCAAGATTTTCTCTCCTACAGTGGTGAATAAACCTTTGAGGAGCTTTTGGGAGTGGTGGGATTCACCTGAGAAGCACTGCTGGACCTGTCCCAACGTGGAAGAATTAATTAGGGATGTCAGTGTTGGTGGCAGCATTTGCTGAAGTGTCTGTGGGCTGGTGTAACCCAAAAAAAATGAGGAATATGGGCTGGGTGCAGAGCAGAGCCAGGATCCTGAAGTTTAGCACAACAAACTTGTTAATTATAACTAGTGGATGGGATTCCTTGGGAATCCACTGAAAAAGGAGGAAATCCAAACCAGCACCTTTTTAAGAATTTTTTTCTTAAGTGCAAGAGCTCTCATTCTGACATGCAAAAATTTGGGCGACACAGGCAGAGAACAGCATGGCTCAGGAAGGATTTTTTTTTGTCAAATTAAAGTGTAAAAATTAAATACCAAGTGATGTCTCTACTGGGAAGAACATAGGGACACTGCCTGGATGTGGAGAGATGGGGTTAGGAAAGGTAGAGTGCAGCTGGAACAGAATTTGGCAAGGAATTAGAAGAATAATGAGAGTTTTGTACACTGGTCAGAGAATGGGTATTAAAGAAAAGGGGAAATAAGACAGGAAAGTTGGTGACAGGCAACATGGGGAGCAGCAAAGTGCTCAACAAACCTTTTCCCCTCAGTTTCCAACAACAATCCATCTTCCCACGTTGCTCAAGTCCCTGAAAATCAAGAGAGGGGCTGGAGGAGTGGAGCTGCTCCCATCACAGGAAAAAGTCAGTTTGAGATGGACACAAACCTGCACAACCCTGTCAATCTACCTGGTGAAATCTACTTGGTGTATTTCTTTAAATATTGTATTTTTCTGAGTCTTCTTGTCCTGTTTATTATTGCAGTGAAAGACTACAAAGCCTGAAATCATTTCCTTCAAGAAATGCTGGCAAAATCACAGCATTTTTTGAACAGCCTGTATGAATGTCTGTAATTAATCACATTTTTTGATGGATCTCATAGTTCTGAGCACTCTGCAATTATGTATTTAGCAAAAAAGAATGATACTTACAAGCTGTATACAGTGACTAATGTGAGACATTTCACAGATATTTCATTTTACAGCTGATGTAGCTGATTTGAAAATAAATATTCTTATTCTTCCCCTTCCCACCTTTATAAAAGCTAAAAGACAGATTTGAATAGGTTCCCTACTTTGTGAATATTTTCAGAGCTACGTGATTCCAAAGAAAATATCAGTATTTCCATTCTTATGAAGTACAGAGCATAGAAAATAGAAAAGGAAAATAAAATAAGCTTCAACTTTCTTTTATATTTTTCTCCTTTGGATAACTCTTTCAGAAAATAAATTGTAAAAAAACTGTGGGAAATACAGGGCTTGGTTTGTTTTGGTGTTTTTCCTGCATTCTTCTAAGGGTGCGAATTAAGATGCAAAATAAGCAATATTCAATTAGTAATATCTAAGAATATTATTTTTTCCCACACACTGTATAGTGACCTTTTCATCATGGAGAGTAAAATGACCCTGTAGTGGCAAGCATATATTTCCTTAAGTGTCATGAAATCATGGAGCATTTGAATACTCAATATTATTTGGGGCAGAGGGACTGACCACAGCCCTGATTCCCTGAAACACTGCAGGGCAGGGAGGAAGAGAATTCAGGAGAGGGAAGAAGGGAGTGATGGGGAAAAGGTGTTTTAAAACACAGGTTTTTGGTTTTTTAAAAAAATTAATATAAAATTAATTTGTAAATTAAACTGATCACCCTGAGTTCAGTCTCTTCTGCCATGTCAGGGATCTCTCCCTGCTCTAATCTTGACCCTTAAGCTTTTTGTTTTATTTTATCTCCCCTTTCCAGCTGAGGAATGAGAGCAGCTTTGGTGTCCACACATGTTCAAATAATTACACTTCTCTTCCTTTTCCCTCTTCTCTATCCTGACCCAAAGCTTTTCTTATCCAGTACAAATGAATGAAGTGAAACAGGATGACTGAAATTCAAGGATGTAATGAAATTATTGAAATTCAAGTGGATATGATAATTAAATGTTGGACATAATGTCATATATTTCACTTACAGGCTTTCTAGTTGTGATTAAGTAGCAATTTATGTAGCTGATTAACACCTTTTCTATTTCAACTAGAAGGGCTAAAGTTTTTCTATTATCAAGATCCTGTAAATGAATCATCAGACTAAGACCTTATCCCAGTGTGTAACATTATTTTCTTGATTTTTCTCAAGAAAAAAATAAATCACAAAGAAATCTTGGAGTGGCTCATAATTGCAGTTGCTTGGCACATTTAAAGCTAAAACCTAAATTGACTGTACAAAACTTTCTCTCACACAATTAAGTGTAATTTAACATCAGAAGGGACTGGATTTTCTTCTGAAGTGGGTATGGAAATTCCAGGTCTGTGACTGATCAGCAGGTTCAGTGGAAATTCCAGTTAAGGACACGACCTCGAGATTTGTTGAACTGCTGGAACAACTTTTTTTTTATTCTTTCCAGATCAGAAATACTGAATCAAATACTCTTTGGTCTGAGGAATTGCTTTGACATCCTTCACAAAGGTAGGCTTGTCCTTACAGAAATTTAAGTTTCAGTTCTCTTTGTAAACCAGGAGGCACTTCTCCAGGTGAGGGAAAATGATTTCTATTTCTTTCTTTCAAAGAGAACCTCTAAATTTTGAAAAGAACTTTTTCCTTCAGTTACAAAAGATAGTGATAAAATGACAGAAATGGATGGCAAAAATAACAGAGTAAAAAGGAATTTTCCTTCACTTTGCTTTCTCCTCTTAAACTTGTGTTATTCCTGTCAATATTTACATGTGTTAACGACATAAATGTTTATAAGATGTGTTGATATTGCTCTTCACCTCATAGATCCATCCAAATGCTTAATTAATTGACTCTGATAAAGTGCTATAAATCAACTGTGCCATCAGAACAGACTCAAATATGTGGCACTGTACTAAACCTGTACCTTGAAAACACAAATTATTGTCTTTCAATATGCATGCACATACAGCAATAAGGGCAATTGACCTTCTTCTGGGGTCCCAGAACTGATTATCAGTATTTTATTACCCTGAATGATCTCCTCTGAGGTTTTGTACAGCACTACACACTGCAGAGACTTTTCTCCTAATGCAATAAATCAGTTTTCACTCTTTTTATGAGCCCTGGCACATGGAAATCACAAGACCTGTGTTTATTTAAATGTCTGCCCACTGGTCTTTTCTCAGATGACTTTGCCTCAGTTGTCTCAGTGCAATTCCCAACATGCAATTTCCATCTTTTCCTGCTGTCTGCTGTGGTGCCCTGGATGCAGAGCTGGTTGAAAGATGCCCCTAAATGTGATTAATTTTCAAATCTAGATAAATACAGAGAAGCCACTGCACCCTAAGGATGCACAGATCCTGATAAAACAGATTGCTGTAAGATAACTCCAGCTCATAATTTCCTCCCATGAATCAAAGCAAATTCTTCCTTTTTTCTTTGGTAAATAAAAAATGGATTTTGTGTTCCAGAATACTCCATGTTAATAGGAGAAATAAAATGCCTGAAATGTTTGCATGCAGCAGTTACTTTATAGTTATGGAAACACATTCTCTGGGAAGAGACAATATGTGCTGTCTTTTAAATTAGCTCCTTAAGTAAAGCTCTTTTTCTCCTTTTGTCTCATTTTTTATTTTTAGAAGCTGTAATTCCTGTGAATTGTGTGATCTTGTGAACCCAGGAAGTCAGGCCACTACAATGCCATTATCTTATTAGTTGAAGTGTTGAAAGTGTTGCACTTTCCCCCCTTTTGTTTGGCTTTATTTCAGGGTCTTCATTAGCCAAAAGCCAAAGAAAAATTAAGACTTTGAATTACATGTGTATTACAACCCCTATTCTCATTTCAAGCATAATAGCCATAGATTTTGAGATGCTAAAAACCCATAAATTGTAAATATTTAGGTGGCAGCCTCAAGACAATGCCTTTACTAACAAAAAAGACTTAGAGCCAGAAGTATTCAAAGTCTAGAAATAAACATGACGTCTTTGAACTAAAATTCTGTTTTACTGAGGAAGACTTTATGTCAAACATCTGTCTGCACATTTTCTAGGCATCCATTTTATGAATCATATAATGGATATTTTACTATCATATCCACAGGAGTTTTATAAGTTTCGATTTTTTTTATTTTTTGCAGGCAGCAAAATTAAGTCGTTGTAGATTGTTGCAAAGTTATTCACAGGCTGGCTTGGTTTGGGTTTTTTAGTTGTTTTTTTGGGGGGTATTTTGTTTGTTTTTGAACCTGCCTGGACATGATCCTGCACATCCTGCTCTAGGTGAACCTCCTTGATCAGGGAGGTTGGATAAAGCGATTTCCAAATGTTCCTTCCAGCCCCAGATTTCCTGGGGCTCTGTGATTCCAACACCACACCACGTTTAAATAAAACCCACAAACCAAGAACAGCAGAACAAGGACAAAAATGAACACTTCATGTTGAAATATAAAAATTAAAATCAAATTAAATTGCCATGAATATTATTGGTAATGTATTTGAATCACAATCCTTCTTTAATCCCTTGGATTTCATGGAAGACAGACTTACCATGACACTTTTATTTTCAAATTGCAATGATATTTTTGTTGTGGTTTGGGGGTTTTTTGTTTGTTTGGGTTTTGTTTCTTTGTTTGTTTGTTTTGTTTTTTTGCAGTTTTTTTGTTTGTTTGTTTTTTGGGGTTTTTTTGTTTTGATTTTTGTTGTTGTTTTTGGTTTTTGTGGGGTTTTGGTTTTTTTGGGTTTTTTTGGTTTTTGGGTTTGGGGTTTTGGTTTTTTTGTTTTTGGGGGTTTTTTTGTGGGTTTATGGTTTTTTTTTTTTCAAACTCATCTTAAATGCATCTCAAAATATTCTAAATAGGCTGGAGTTAGTCTACAGGACAGTGCAGAAAACCCATTCTGTTATTTAACAGCCTCAGGAAGGAGCCATTCCTCTTGTCCATGTTTGTAAAAATGAGCAGAACACCACACAGATTCACAAGTTTCATACAGAGAAAGCTGGAAATCTTTGCCCTGTGCCCTTTTAAAAGATTTTTACTGATCTGTAGTAAAAATAAGTGGTGTCTGCTGCTGAGTTTGCATTTTTGACCTCACCCACCAAACAATTTTTTCTTTCCCTTGCCTCTGACAGATTTTGAGTCACATTCCTATCCTGTACATAGACCTCCCACACTAATTGACCTCTAAACTCTTTTCTTGTAGCATTCAAATGTTATATATCCATATTGCAGACAAGAATCTGACACTTAAGTGAATGGATTAGAAGAATTTTGCAAACAAGGAGACAACAAATGAATAATCTTCTATTATTCTGTGACATTATTTTGTGTTTAAACACTAAGAAAAATCTAGTCATCTACATAATCTCCATGTCAAAGATAAAATAATGTTCTGAAAATAATTTGCTTAGGAAGTAGTAAAGCTAGAATCAATGTTTTAATTTCTTCCCATGAGGAAATATTAGCTTAGACAACTGTGAGATAAATTTATTTCCCTTTCAGAGATGCTTATAAAATTTTATATTGCTCTTTATCTTGTAGATAATTACATGAAAATTTTCTTTATACGTGAAAAAAAATTTGCTGCACAAAACAACAAAGACTGGAGAGCATTACAGTTGTTATTTCCTCAGTCTGGATCAGGTAGGATAGAAAGCTGAGACTGTTTTATATTACATTTTTGTCTGTCATGTCTTAAAGTGCTTAGTGAAATAACATTTCTAATTTCTACCCATCAAGAAATACATTGTGTAGAATAATGCCATCAGAAGAAATGAAAGGCAGTTTCCAATTAAGACTAAGTACCACCAAAGGTCTCCCCAGAAATGTTCTCTTTGTCATATTGATGCAATTCAGGTGAGGAAAGAGTGGAAAATGCAGATGATGTCCAACAGTGTTGTTATAGGTTGTACTATTACTGTTGTTATTATTATTATTAATAATAATTTTGGTTATTATTATTATAATAATACAATTACTACATTTAAGGACTAACATTGCCTTCCTATTACCTGAATTTTCAATGGAGAAACAGTAAATGTTTTAAAAGTCTTCTCTTAAGAAAGAAGCAATAAGGTTTTGTCCCAAGAGGAGTTCTACATGTTAAAAGTGGCTGGTATTGCTTTTGAAGTGGATAAATGCAGCACCATATTTCAAACTTAATGGTTCCTATTACCTCAAAATCCTGGCAAAGGGCAAAAAATTCGAAATGAAAGGTCACCACAGAACCTCTGGGAATAGAATATTTACATTTATGAAAGGGGTATTACAATGCCTGCTCTGCAGTGGACACCAAATTATTTTTGCAACATTGCCCCAAACAATTCTCTTTCAAAAGAACTGCAGGTGCTTCAGCCTCACTCTGAAAACAGCTCTCTACACTAAGCTACTCAAAATACTGTATTTTCTCATCAGAAACCCAAAGTGATCACAAATTGGCTTCAAAATTGCCTCCTTCACTTGAGATCCTTGATGATACATCATTAACAACAAAACCCTTGGCTTGAGAAATGCAAACTCTCATCCAGATCAACCACACTGACAAACAAACAAGATTATATCTCTTGGTATTTGCTTTGTTTTTCAAGCCCAGACTTTGGCCACTATTTTTATGGGATAAAAAAAAATTTATTTAGCTGTCCATGCCTCTACCCTGTAGCATTGATACATTCCAGCTATTCCAGACAGTTAGTGTGGTCCAACTGGCTTTGGACTGTTCTTTCTGAACCCAAACATTTTTTATTATCCCTATAAAGACAACTCTTATGTTTGTAGATTAGATTTTGGTTGAAGAGTTTCTACTTGCCTTATACGATTTCTTTTGTGCATTAATTTTTCACTTTTTTTTTTTTGTAATTTATTTAAGCTTCTGTGGTAACCTGTCAACAGCTGCTACTAAATCATTATTTTCCCCAAATTCAGATCATAAAGAGTGTCCCAATCTCTCTGGGACTCTGATCCCAGCAATGCCATAATTATGATCTGCCCAGGCTTGATTTTTGCCAGCAGAGTTTGCTGAATTTTTGGCCACAGCCTAGAAAAACTCTTTGAGGGAAATTCCCCTCAGCCAGGCAGGGTAGCTCTGAGCTGGAAAAGCAGAGTGCAGACAGAGCCAAAATCATTGCTGGGTGTCAGAGCTCAGGGAAACAATCCCAGGAATTTCTGCTCCAAGGAAATGTGAGTTTAGGATTCTGCTGGGTTTGATGGCAGTGGAGCATTCCTGGACACCTGACTGTCCAGATGGAGATGCTGGAACATGGATAATGCTAATAAATTAACTGTAGGGGAAGCAGAGATGAGAGATGGCTGAATACCTCCTACTTTAATAGTCAGGGAAATAAAACTTAAAATTTCTGAATTTAATTAATTAATAATAAAAAACTGCAGCAGAATATAGGAATATAGGAATATAGGAATATAGGAATATAGGAATATAGGAATATAGGAATATAGGAATATAGGAATATAGGAATATAGGAATATAGGAATATAGGAATATAATATAGGAATATAATGAGTGAAAGAAGAGGTGGAAACAGCATTTTCAGGGAAATGCTAATCCCATCCTAATGAAGGTGATTTGGAAATTTTAATTTATTTTTGCCTCAGCACACAAGACTGAAATTAAATGCCACTTTATCTAATACTGGTTATGCAGAGTCACATTAACACACATAACCCTTTCTTTCATATTGCTTTATTTTGAGTTTCATCTGTTCTGTGAACTCTTAAGAATCCATGCACTAACCCAAAATCTTTCTACAAAAAAGACATGCCACGTGGCACTTTAAAATTTAAAACCATACACAGATGAAAACTTTTCTCTGATTGGAAATTATATATTCAAGAGTAATGATTAGCATTGGATTATTAGTTCAGGTAAATATAAATGTATATATATGAATACATATATGTACATATAAGAGATTGCTTGCTTTAAAGCATAATTTTTGGTTATTATTTATTATCACAGTGAAAAAAAAGATAAGAACTTTTTAAATGAAATTGAAACCAAGAAAAATTGTTTTATGAAGGGGCTTCAATCACCCTTTAAAATTTATTATTAAAATTTATCTTGTCCACATTTTTAACTAACACTACCCAGCAAAAATATTTCCCATGAATTTTGAGAAGACTTCATTTTGGTTCCACATAGAAACTTCTCAAGACCTACTTCTCTAAAAACATCCAGTCTCCCCTCCTGCAGCTGAAAGATGTGAGTTGCACGTTTTGGTCTGTGTTGGTGATCTGGACAAAACAGAGTGATTTGTGATGAGTAAAGTGGATAAAACAGGAGCCAAACCCAAACCATTAACAGCTCACCACAAACACAGCTGCCAAGACACACAGACTGTGAGTCCAGGGTCAGCTGATGGATTTTATCTTGGGAAATATCCCAAAATCAGCATTCCATGAGGGCTGAGTAGAGACTATAATTTTTTTTATTATTATTATTTTTCTTTTTTTTCTTTTCTTTTTTTTTTTGTACATAAAGACCATCAAAGCAATCAATGAATTGAATGGCAGTGATTAATTTACAGGTGAGTATCTGTACCCCAATCAGCATTTTTAAGTAACAGGAAAAGCATAGTTTTTTTTACCCAGTCCATTTCCTCTCCACAGCACTGCTCACAGATGTCAGGATGATGATGTGTAGGTATTAGGTGGATTTTTCTTCCAGAAGTGAATATAGTCACTCTTCCACTCCCCATCCACTTCTTTCATCCACAATATATGGTTTCAAGGTCATGAATTGTGTACTATTTTAAACATCTCCTTTTTGTGTTCATTTAAGTGTTTATATATGGTTCCACTTGATAACAATTTTCTAACTAAATAACAAACTAATTTGCAGTTTCTACCAAAAAAAAAAAAAAGTTCTGGCTTTATTACTTTCACTTAATGACTTAGTAGAATTAAATTTGAATTTCACACTTGGTCTCTTCTACTCTGTAGAGAAACTTTAAAAGTTAGATTTGCATCTTTGAACTTTTGAAACATCAGAGTCTTTATTAGTTGTGTTGTTGGGTTGTTTTTTTCTTTCAATTATGATAAATTCTTCAACCCAAGTTTGAAGAATTTAGCAATAATTCCATAGCATGTTTTGCTGTTGCTCACTGTCACGGTTTAAACCCAACCAGCACCCAAGAACCATGCAGCTGTTCTATGTTTTTAGAATTCCTTAAAATTTCTTCTCTTAGGTTTTATTCTTGTTAGATTGTATGTGATTAAAATAGTACAAAGAAATATTTCCCTGCTTACTCTGATACCTACATGCTACACTTAAAACACCAGATAAAATAGAAATACCCAAGGCCCCAGCCCATCCAATTTGCCTTCAACTAAGAAAAGAAAAAATAAATTACCCAGCATTGCCACTCATTACGTTTCATCCTCCATGATTCCTGTAAGCATATATAATAAATGTTTAGATTTTTGGGTTTTTTTTTTTTTGTTTTTTTTTTTTTTTTGCATAAAACCCCACCAAAACACAAATCCATGTTCCTGGTGATACCACACCAAGTCTGTGAACTCTGTTCCTGCCAGTTCCTTATAACAATATTAGGAACCCACTCTTGAGCTCAATCCTAGCAAAGATGATAAGCTATGCATGTAAAATCCCCCCAGTAAGTTTCTAAAATCAGATTTTAGATTATCATTTCTCATCTGAATTAAAATGTGATTATTATAAATAATGGCTCCCTTGCCTTTCTGGGCAAAGCAGAGAGTATTTAAAATTTGGATCAAACAGAGTGAAAACAACCGTGGAAGCAAAAGCTGCTCTTTAGAGGAGGCAGAACCACTTCAGATGCCCAGTGAATATCACCAATAAAAATTATGATAGTGCTGTCTTCACAATTTTTCTTTGACCACCCTGATCATAAAGCATTATAAACTGGCAGTTAGGTTTGTTATAAGAGGAGGAATCTTTATTCACACCATGGTTTATCCTTGGTTTCAGTTTTGCTAGCCTTTTGTTATATTTTATTATATTCCATGTCCATTGTTCAATGGGTTTAGTGCAAGAAGTGTTAAGAACTGCATTTTACAATGTTTCTAACAGCAATTTTGAGTAAATATCAGGGAAGATGGACTGTAGGAATTACTAGTGGGATATTTTTAAATTTTGTCCTGCTCTCAATGCCAGCTGGGCTACCCATGGAAGCAGAAATTCCCTATGCTCCTGCATAGGGATAATTTAAGTGCAGGAGTGCTCTGTATGGTAATGACACAGTTAGTAACTTTGGTCTGGTGAGAGGGAGGGTGCAGTAGGACCTCTCATTTATTTCAAAATAGATATAGGCTATCATCTTCAAAAGGGAAAATAAACACTTAAGTGTGTGTCTACATGCACAAAATAATAATTTATATTAATACCTAAAAGCTAAAATATGAGTCAAACACCTCTTACCTTTAACATAAAGCAAAATCTTGCAGGACAGTTTATACTGCCTCACACTGAAACAAGGAAATTCAGCCCATGCTTCAAGAACTTTTTTCATGCTACAGGAAAATTCTGTTTAAAAAAAAAAATCTTTTAGCTATTTATTGCTTTTCATATTAATGTTGCTAGTGTTGAGATATAATTAAACATGCCTTGCTCCACTTTAGGCTAAAAATGTAATGCTGGATTTTTGTCTTAAAGGTTAACATTCACACTTTTTCTTGATTGTTTTGATTTAAAAGTTCACTTCAATAAAACCTGTGAAGTGTAGCCTGGCCCTTATATTTTATTTTATTTTATTTTATTTTATTTTATTTTTACTTTTTCCCTGGAGGAAAGGAAAATATTTTACTCCTGTACTAAATTATATTGAAAGTGGGTGTGACAAATACATCAGTGAAAGTAATGCCAAGCACTGTTTCTCTTTTGATATATTCAGTAAAATCTGAATATAAGTTTAGGTGACAGTAACCAACCCTCCTGAAGGATCTGTCCTTACACTCTGACAAAGTTCTTCTGCAGAAAAAGGCCTGGGGGAGCTGATTCCTGATGGAGGTGAGGTTTGCTCAGCACTGTTGTATTGAACTATTATGATTCTGTATCGTTATTGCTTTATATTGCAATGAGAAAAATGGTTTTTACTGTTCTCCCCTGAAGTTCTGTGAAGTTTGTTCAGCCCTCCCTTAACTCCTCCCTGTCAGTACAACCCCACTGGTTGCAGCTCTGTTTCCCCTTCCTTCACCCTAGGTTTGAAATTTCCCACCATCCCTTTGTTCTTTCTCTTTCTCTCCTGGAAGCCTTCAGGAATAAACACTTGGATTATCCCTGTGTGATGAAAAAATCCTTCAGAGAAAGTTTTATCTACTCAGTCAATTACAGTGGTTAGAGTTTATATAAAGGTTCCTGTTCAGCTGTTGGGTCCTTCAAGCCTCACCTTGTCTCAGTTCTTAATTAATGTTAATTGTTAAGTTCTTGGCCTCACCCTGTTTTTGGCCCCAGTTGTCTTACCCCATATCCCTTCCCTTCTCATCAGGTTAATGCCCTTGCTGCCTCCCTAAAATGGCACCATGACAGAGGAGGAGTAGTGACATCAGTAGGGTACATGCAAATGAAAGATGCAGAGAATGCTGGGACACAGTTCAGAGCTGAAACCCCTAAAATAAGGAGCCCAAATAATATCTAGGACTGAAAATAGTGTTTCCCAGTTGGGAAAACAACGGAGAACACAAATTCACCATTCAGAGCTGCTTGTCCTGTTGCAGTGACCTAACAGCAACCCACCACCATGATCTCCCCTTAACAAGACGAGCCACTGCATTTTGCAGAGAGACCCATGAAGAGAGAGAACCCCAGTCTGCACTCTCCTCCTTCATTCCTCCCTTCAGGAGCAGTAACAGTGTGTGTAGGTGTTCGGGTTCTTCCCTCCAGCCAGAGCTGACCTCCAATAAAGGCATTATAAAAGGAGCAGCTCTCCTGGCCTGTTTATTCCACCAGGTTAACAGCCTCCTTGGTGTTTTGGTTTGTCCATGCTGATTTTCCTCCATCTCTGACCCAGAGCTAGCTGAGGCAGGTCAGAAGGTGGGGGTGAGCTACAGCAGTTGGCGCCCAACGTGGGGCACGAACCCACAACCCTGGCATGTCCTGGTCATGGATCTGGACAAAAGAGCAGGGCAGGGAGGGGATCCTGCTCCTGTGCCCTGCCCAGCTCAGGTTCCTCCGAACAACAGAAACCAGGAGCTGCTGCAGATGCTCCAGAGGGTTTGGGCTCTGCAGCATCTCTGTGCTGGGCACAGCCTGCAGGAGCTCAGGCTGGAGAAGGAAAGGTGAGAGGGGATCCCATCTGTACAAATGTCTCCAGGGCTGCCAGAGGATGGGGTTGGGCTCTGCTCAGTGCTGCCAGAGCCAGCATGAGCAGCAGTGGCCATAAATGAAGCCCGGGCAGCTGCAGCCCAGCAGAGCAGAGCTGGTGTGCATGGAGAGCCCTGAGCAGCTGCCCAGGGAGGGCAGGAGTGTCCCTGTGAGGAGCCAGCCCAGCCCAGCTGGACACGCTCCTGTGCCTCTGCTGCAGGGACCTGCCTGTGCAGGGGATTGACCAGATCATCTCCAGAGCTGCCTTCCAATGCCAAATATTTGGGATTCCCTGAGGCTGATGTATGGCATTTGCCTGTGCCTCAAGACAGGAGATTCTTAAGAAAAGCTTTGGTGGCTGTGTGAAGTTTATCACCCTTCATTCAGGGTCAAATTTAATCTGGATTTGTGTCCTGTATATGACACGCCAAGAAATCCAGCTGTTTCACAGGGCCCTAACCTGGTGCTGTGAGAGAGCTGAAGTTTCATCCCTTGAGGGTTGCCCTTTTAATGCACTTAAATTATTACTTTAAATGCTAATAGTTATTTATTTGCCTGGAAATCAAAGACTCTTGGACATGGCTCAATATGCTCAGTAATATTTCTCAACACACAACAAGCACGAAAATACCAAAGCCCTGCACTGTGGATTAAATAAACTCTGCCTTTTCCAGTGTGTTTGTTGCATTTTGTGCATGTAGACATGACTCAGAAAACTCTCCATGGCTTCAGAAACGACAGGCTGCTTCAGAAGCACATCAGATCACTGATCTGGACAGAATTGCTTTGCTAAATTACCTGCAGAACAAATACAGCATTTCCAAGCCTTACTTGGCATTTGAGTACATGTTAAACATTCAAATGTCACACAAGAATCCACACTGGAATTTGATTTTTGGTAAAGTGATTCAGGAATAAATAAGTATAGCAATGCAAGTATGGATGTTTGGAAAAATGTAAATTTAAAATAATTGTGTATTTCTTGCTGGTTTTTTTTTTTCCCCTATGTATTTTCTCCATCAGAAAAATTAATGAAAATATTTTGTGTGATTGTATCAAGGACAATTTTTGGGGGGGGTTTGGTTTTTTTTTGCTAATTAAGTATTTTCAAATGTATTCTTAGAAGCACTATAGAAAAATAATAATATAAAAAAGAGATATTGATGTTGCAAATCTTCCTATCATTATTAACCTTGTTTATATTTTCTTTCATTCTTGAAGGAATACAAAAGCTGATGTATAGGTTACAAAATGGGAAACAGTAAAATGCTGGGGAATTACATCTGCCCTGGGCAATTAAAAAAAAAAAAAAAAAGGTATTGTGAGGGCAGAGAGTGTCTGGGGAAAGTTAAAGATCTGGATAAAATAGTGACAATCCTGAGTGTGTTTCTCATATTCCTACCAAGAGAGTCCATCCAGGCAGCACCATTATCATGATTGCACAAACTGGATCCTCTCATCTCAGGGGGATGTATTTTCTATTCACCATATATCAAATATTGTCAAAAAAGCCTCATGACAGCATTGGAGCACCTCTCAGCATTCAGCACATTAACAGTGACAAAATGACAGTTTTTGGCTTTGTTCATTGAAAGCACTGCAGAAATGTTTCTGGTAGAAGGGAGAGTAGAGGAAAAAGAAGCACAGAACAAAAAAAGGTACAGATAAAGAGGTCATTTATGCTTCCCAGTCAAATATATCCATGAAGCTAAAACCCCATCACCTTTTGTGATATAAATTCTACAGTATCACAAGCATGCCTTTCTCTGCTCAGACAGGTTCAGCTTAGACAAAGCCACCCTGTGATGACATTTTCTCTGCTTTAACTTTGAGCATAAAAGAAAATATGTGACAATCATTCCACTTTGAAGACAGGCACAGAGGAGAAGTTTCTAGGATTGGTAGAAATGAACTGTCTCCCTCTCAAAGAATTATTTTTTTCATTTGAGGAAATCTTAAAGCGTAGTGCATAAATTTATGTATATACATATTTTGACTATTTATTTCTTTATATATTTCTATTTATATTTACATTTACATTTCTATTTACATTTATATTTAAATTTGTATTTATTTATATTTAAATGCTCTTCAGATACCCATAAATATCACAGTTTCTTATCAGATTATAAAGACAGGGGTGTTTGTTTTATTTCTGCCAGTGCAGGTAGTTTCACCCCTGTCTCATAATGTCCATGCAAAATCATACTTTTCTTCTTAATAAAAGTGGGGAAAAAGAACACTGTAGCCCTAATAAATGGATCCTGTGCTGAAATTAATGGAAATACTGCTCAGAGGAAGGTCATGTTGCTCCAGCTGTTGAACAGCTGGGATTTACTCTTGAAAAATCAAGAAGTGTTTAGGGTGGGTGGCATCACCAGCAGTTGGAACAGGGTGACAAAACACTTGTTTTCAGGCTCCAGAAATCCCCAGAACCACTGCAAAGGAGCTGTGTAATTTCTTTGAAACTCTCAATAAAGGTGTCTGAGAATGCCCAAAGGAGCAGCAGGATTAATTTTTCCAGGTGAGAGGCCCAATAATTCACAGCTGAACCCACCAGGAAACATATTCTGGAAAGTGTCACTGACTTCAGCTTTGAAAATATGATGGACTTGATGAAAGAGTGCCAGGTGAATCAGAGACACATTAAATAGGAAATTATCTCCATAAATTATGTTCTTCCCCAAGAAACTTCATGTACTTCAGGTTTATCTGTGAACATTTGCAGTAAATCTTGGGCCTTTATTAAAGGAAATGTGTTTCAGTTTTAAAATTTAATAAAGAAAGAGTTCTAGAAAGGATTTCTGGGAATTCATTTGGGCCATAGAAATTATATAATATAAGAGATTTTACTGAAACAGAAAAAGATGATTAATTAAGGTATAAGCATGAGAAAACATAAAAAGTAACAAATTGGATGGGCTTTTGAAAACAAAACAAAACAAAACCAAAAAAAACCCAGAAACCAAAGGTAAAAAAAGGCTAAATAAACTCCACAAATAACTGAACTTATCCAGCATGGCGAGAACAGGAAGATTTTTATTTTTTTTTTTTAGTCCATGGTGATTGTTGCTGCTTTCATGCAGTCACCCTATTTTGCTGTTCTTGTTCAAAAGCTTTTGGAGCACAAGACCTTCATTTCTTGGTATGAGGTATATAAAGATATCTGAAATACCTCATGAAGGGAGTCAAATGTCAGAGAAAACAAATGCAAAACAAGCAAACAAAACAGGACAAAAAGAAAAAAACAAAACAAAACAAAACAAAAAAACCCAAAACCCCCAAAGCACTTAAAAAAAAAAAGAAAAAAGATGAACAAAAAGCACCTCAGCCCTGATAACTCTGTAAACTTACACTTCCACACCTAGCAAATAATGCTTTTGTTCAATTTCCTGGCAGTCACTCATTCTTACACTCAATAGAAGACCAGGTTACCACAAAGCACCTGATAAAACTTAAAAAATTTATTTTTATGATTTTGCTCATTTGGTTATTTATGTATATTTCAGCTATTCCATTAACTGCTCACTAACCTTTCTTTTCCCTTGAGCCATTTTAGCAATAAAACCATGCTGAGATAGACACATGAACTAACATGCATTATCCTGAAAACCAGAATTTATAAACAAATTTCTCAGAATCTTCATACCAGACAAGTGAATAGTGGTAGGTAAAGAAGCTCAGATAATACTGAGAAATATCATAATTCTAATATATATAGATCTAATATTTTTTGGTTTGGAGCTATTGGAGTTTATTTTTGGTTGGTTTGGGGTCTTGCTGTTTTTTGGGGTTTGTTTTGTTTTGTTTTTTCTTTGTTTTTTGGGTTTGTTTTGTTTTGTTTTGTTTGTTTGTTTGTTTTTGTTTTTGTTTCTGTTTGTTTTTTTCCTAATAGCGATTAAAGAGAGAAACTTGCAGAATAAAATGGGGAAAAAACAAAATTGTGTCTGTTGTTAGAGCTTAAAAAATTGTGTCAGCATAGGAGGTAAAGCAGAAAAGAGCATCTTTACAACTGATCATGACTTTTATAATAACACTTTCTATGCATTTTTTTAGCTTAGAGAACTTAAATGGCTATAAAAATATCAGAGAAAATCATTCAACAAGGTGCTACAGGTGAGTTTTATGGTTGTAAATAGTAGAAAAAAGAAGATTAAATCCATTTTTAACCCTGAGTTACTTAAAAGGTGTTTTAACTATATTAGGTTAACCAACTTTCCTCAGCAAGAGCAATATTAAACAACCAAGCAAACAGGATTTTCTGTAAGAAGAAATTGCTTTGGTTTATTTTTCTTGAGTGCAGAAACAAATAGGAATTCTTTGGAAATGCCTATTTTAAAGTGAAAAAAAAAAAAAAAGAAGTTAATACTTCTTTAGTGGAACACCTGAAGACATAAATGTGTCATGTTGAACCAGTTTAGTGTGCACCACAAGGAAATTTCATATTTTCTCAAAATCCCTGTTTCTGCATGCAACATTTTGTGTCCCTAAGTCTTTACCCTAAAATTTACACATTTAAGCCTTGGATTGGTAATTCCACATTATACTCAAATTATTAAAACCCCCTGTGCTTAATGCATTTAGTTTATATTCTGAGAGAGTGAAGGCATCTTCACAGTGACTGTTTTATAACATAAATTTCTAACTCCAATTCCAATTCTTATGGCAGGAGATAAATGTAATGACCAAGGAAGAGCATATCCTTATTTTTCCACTGTGAAAGTGAAAGGTATAAGCAGGTTTGTGCTTTAATTTCTGCGTTTTCTTTTTCTTTTTTTTTTTTTTTTTTTTTTTGCTTTTTTTTGCCACCAAATCTCCAAAGATCAGTGCAATTTCTTGCTTGACAGATCTGATTTTAAATGTAACTGTTTTTCAGAGCAATACAATTTTCTAATGGAAATTACAATGGTGGATGGAAATCTAGACTCCCATGCCCTCTGCTTTATTCAGTGAATATCAATTTAAATGGCAGCTCTCATGACAAATTTTATGCAGGGGGGAAGGTTGATACAGGGATGAGCATAGGAGAGATTATGTCCCATGACATGATATTTTGGGAAAATTCTGTAAATTAATCCATTAATTTAAGTCATTGGACTTTCTTAACATGGCTAACATACAGGATTCAAGTTAAAAATTTGTCATTAGAATCATGAATGTTACATTTGAGAAGCTGTGGCAGTCCAGTGAAGGTCCCACTGACTGGAAAAGGGAAAAAAGGAATAACCTTGACACATCATTCTTACTAGCAACAGTCAGCAAATAATAGTCAGGGCTGTACAGCCCCAAAATAATTCATGGGATTTTGAGTCTAAAATAGTATTTTTTATATTTAAAAAATACTGAACACTTATATCTATTTTGTATTTCAATTTTTTTATGATCTTCAATTAACCATTTTTTTACAACATTTTCATTTTGTTCTTGTCAAAGAAAGCAATCTCATAGATAAAAATACTGCTAGGAATACTAAATTGTTTTAGCATTTGTGAATTCAAGAATCTAAATCAGGACAGAAGTGTGATCAATCTACCACTTGATATTAAAGTAATCCTAATTATTTTGAAACAGAATAATTATATGGTTAAGGAAATAAAGTCATCACTGTGATAGTGTCTTTTGATGACAAGTATATTCCTTGATACTCTCTAACCAAAATCACTTGCAATGACAGCAAATAGATGCATCAAAGTCCTTCAGAGATTAAGTATGCAATATGAAATATTAGGCAAGGATTACTTCTCCAAAGAATGCAATTTATTGCACCTAAAGAATCTGGTAATTTAGGTATTCATGTTACCATTTCTATTTCCAAGCAAATGATCCTTTAAAGTGGGGAAAGGTCTTTGGTAGACTGTGGGAGGTCACACAAATTTCAGTGTTAGTGACAAGAAGTCATTTTTCTTGGGGTCATAACAACTTGTTGCCATTTATTCTGTATTTTGCACACTGTCCCAGGGACTATGTGCATTGAAAGAACTCCCAAAATACTCTGTGAAACCGTAGATAGCAGCAAAGATACACAAAAATGTGTGAATGATTTTAGGTATTTATGTAAAACTGTACAGTTCTACAGTAGGGATATTGTCAAAATGCCAAACCAGAGCAGAAAATAAAAAAAAAAAATTAAAATTGGAAAAAAAAACAAAGCCCCAATAAAACAATAGTGATGAAAGCAGCAACAAAGTGCAGAAGAAAGTAAATAATTTTTAATGCTCCATTTTTAGGAGTCACAGGCTAGATGGCAGGAAAATGGATACCTAATAGAAATAACATAGAATGTTTACACATAACTCTTAGATACAGCCTCTATGAGAAATTAGATTAAAATACTCATCAAGGAGATTTATATAATAGGAAATTAATGCTGGCATCATTCTCTTAAAGATATCTTTGTCTACACTAACTTCCCTGAAAAATCAGTATGCACAAAGAGGTGAAGCAACATCATGCAGTCAAGCAGCAGTACCAGTACTTCAAAGTTTCAAAAAAACAAAGGGGAAACAGAAGGCAGACAGTGAAGCAACACATCAAGGAGTGAATTCTCATAAGGTTAAAGGTTCAAGCTGAAAAATAAAAAATGTATATGGACTTCTAAATCTGATTTTGATCTTCTCATGGACTAACAGAAGGTAGTTGTAAAAACATTTTGATTATTTATTTTATAAAATAAATTTAATACAGCTTTTTCCTGCTGTGATGATGAACTAAAGTGTTAAAAAAATTTCTTTTTGTCTTTTTTTAAAGCAATGGAAAACATATTAAGATGAGGAGGACAATGCTGCTAAGTTAAGAAGTTTAATTTTAAGTTTTTTAAGTTTAAGTTTAATAAGTTAAATATATTAACTTATCAGAACTTCTAAGAACAGTATTCATCTAGCACCTTCAATGTGCAAACGCCTTGAATTTACAAGGAAAATATTTCCACTCTTACCATTGTTTTTGAATTGGGTCCAAGCATACCAGTTTTAGGGTCTGTCAAACTGGAGGTGTCCAAAATTTCTGAAAAGCAGTGTTGTTTCTGCAGGCACTTTTGAACGTTCAAGCCAACATTTTTCTGCACTTTTTCTTGGCAGTTTGGAAACTTGCGTAATTCCAAATTGTCTTGGCAAGCATGGGGCTGCAGAAGGACAGCTCCTCACTGAGATTCTCTCTGCACCACAGGTTTATTTCAGAGTTCCTGGGGTGTCTGTGCACTTGGAAAAAATCTGCTCATGTGCATTTACTTCCACCATTAAACCCGCTTTTGAATTGATATTTAGCTCCCATAATGGGTATTTTTCAAAGATCATAGTGTGAGCAGAACATAATCATATTCTTTCATTGCATTATATAACTTCAATTTCAGGCCTTCTGGCTCTCCTAATTCCCGAGCTATGGAAATTGCTGGGTGAAATGATTTCTTCCATGACCCCATTGCTGAAAGGGAAAGCAGTGCTCCTGCTGCAGACCTTTTCTTGCTAAAATAAAAATTGGTGGCTCATTTGTTCCTTTACTCTTAGAAATTTTTTATTTACTGGCCAGTCATCTCAATATATCTAAAAAAGATAAAAAGAAGCAATAGCTATTGAAAGAATAAAAGTATTTAAAGCTTGCACTTAAAAGAAGGAAACAAAGGTTGATGTTTAAAGGGATGCCTGGAAGCATTTTATTTATATATTTATTAATTCATTAATTCACTCCTTTTTTCCTAAGAGTTGCATGGAGCAAGCTTGGTGCTTGTATTAGGCCTCCCATAGTTTTCTTTTCAACATTTTATTTATTACTCTGCTCATCTCTTTGTAAGTAATTACATTTTCAATAACCACAAAAAAACACATACTCTGCATATTTGTGTATGCATTGACACAACCACAAATTTAACAAGAATTCATACAATCATAGCAAATAAAAAAAACTTACTAAGACTCCCACTCACATTTTGTGGCATAAACCATAGGAAATATAGGAACAGACAAGGGGAAAAAATTACTTGGGTGAGATCAGGAGCTCAGGGAAGGACCAGATTAAGTGAGCAACAGGTTGGATCCTTTCCATAAAAAAAAAAAAGGAAAAATTTAAAAGATTAAAATTTAAAAAAAAAAAAAAGTGGATTCTCTAACACAATTGATTTGAGATTTTGGGATAGTATATGGGACTGCTATGGCAAAAGATGTCTGTTCCAGTAAGATTTGATTGATATTCACATCTCAGGAGGCCCAGAAATTGAGCTAAATTTAGATGTGTATGGAAGAGCTCTGCTGATCAAAGTACATGCTTCATAATCCTCCAGATTGTGTCTGTCAGTGTTTAACCAGCACAATTCAGCCAGCTTGAGAGTGTCTTTAAAAAGCAAAGAAGTTGAGAATTTGGACTGGTGTCTGCCTTTGGAGTGAACCACCTTCAGAGTTGGTTTGGCACCAAATGGTGGCTGAATGTATTTCAACAGCAATAAAACACCAGGGGAAAAATGACTTTATCTACATGTCCTGAGTACCTGCCTTCAGCTTTAATATCTATATTAGTGTCTCATATTTTCACAGGAATTTTACAGATAATCGGCCAGAAATTCCTCCAGACAGCACACTTGAAAATGTGAATCTTTAGATGCACAAAACACGATTAGGACACTTCAAGTGGTTTTTTGTAGCACATTCAAAAATATCTAGGACCGTGTTCTTGTATATAAGAAAATAAAAATAGATATTTACCAACTCTTCCAAGCAGGAATGGCCTCTGCACATTTTTACTTTGCTCCTGAAAATGCCAATACAGGGATTATATAAAGGAACACAAAGTGCCCCTTTCTCAGAACATAAATAGACATGAGAAGAACACAAGAGAGAGAAACTCTTCCACATCAGACACTTTTAAAGACTTGGATTCTGAAAAATCTGTGAAATCACAGAACTGCAGAAAAAAAACTCCAGGATGATCAAATCCAATTTTACCAATCTCCACCATGTCAACCAGAGCAGAACACTGAATGCCAGTGTTTGTTGAACATCTTCAGGTGACCCAACTCCTCCCTGAGCTCACTACAAACCTTGAAATTGATCTCAGTGAAGAAATTCCTCCTCCCTTTATCCCCTGCTAAGAGAAATACCAATTCAGATTAGCAAAAAAACATAATTTTATTTTTTTTACTTTCTTTTTTTTTTTCTTTTTTTTTTTTTTTTTGCTAGTGGGCAAACAAATCATATCAATTCAACATGAATCCAGTTTGTGCCTGTCATCTGCAAAAGTAATTACTGGTAGTGGCCACACTGCTGCTTTCAAATGCTACAGTGCACAGGAGCTCCTGTAGGAAAACTCCAGAATATTTTACCTGTCTGCTTCTTGCTCACCTCTCAGGCAGAGTCTTTAAACACAGTTCCAGAGCAATGCAAACAGCAGTATATCAAAGGATTGGAGGAGACTGTGCTGCACATAAAACACAGCTTGGAACTGACAGAGAGAAAAATTGGAAACAACGATTCTCTGAGCAAATAATCTCAACTCATGTTGTTTTCCACCCCTGCAGTTCTCATTTGGGGAGAAGCCAAACAAGCTAATCTAACAGATGTCTGTGCCACTGATTTGAAGTCAAAGGTAGGACACTTCCAATATCCATCTAATTCAAAGAGGGAAGGTTTCTGCTGTTAGCCACAGAGCAGCACTGAGCCAGTGCTCTCCCTCCAAACAGGCAGGCAGGTGTTTATTGCTCCTACACAGCACTGACTTGTGTGATTCTGGGTGACTTGATGATTTCTGCCCTCAGAAAAACTCCCATTATTAGGGTAAGCTACAGTTTAATTTTTTTTCTTATTTTCTTTTTTTTTTTTTTTTTTTTTGACCGTTTAGATTTTACAAATTTTACATTATACAATAAATGAAAACAATACTGATGAATAATTATTAATGAATATTAGTTCTGGTAATTGGCAATTCAGCATTCAGTAAGAATCCTTCAGAGATCATTTCAGATAGGGTGATATTCATGATTTAGAGATTCAAGTCTGGTACAAAAGGATATGCTAACTAAACCTATATAGATTTATGAAAAAAAAACCACAAACTGCAAACCATATTTTGATCATATAGCTACAGTTTAAATAAGACTGCTTGGCCAGGTTCTCTCAAACCCTTTCTCTGAATCAAAACTTTCTATTAAAAGAGCATAACACTTCAGCACTTTGCTTCTGAGCAAAGCCTTTGGGATGTGAATTAAATATAAACTCACTGAGCCTGCCCTGGTGACTTTTGTAGCTTGAAATCACAGCTCTGAGGAAAGTGTTCATGTTCACTTTGAAGTGCTACGACTTGAAACGAGGGATAACAATCTAAATAAGAGCACCTTTGCTTTCTTGATCAAGGCACACAAGGAAGAAGAAAGATAAATCTGACACAAAGAGAGGAGCAGCATTTGATTTTCACTTTGGAATTAGCCATGGCTAAAAGAGGCATTCTTTCTGGAGATGGAAGCCACTGCTTTCTGACGTGTATTCCTTCTCCCCTAGGCACACTGGAAATCCCATATCTTATTTTGCTTGTGTCCTTGATGCCCTTATTTATTAAGCCTGTTTTTTGAGAGTTCTTTATAGCAATATATATTTGTTCAGAAGGGATTCTTGCATGGATTTTTAAAATTTTTTTATTCCAGAGTAAGTCTTAGAATTTCTGTGGGTACTTGATTTTGTGGATTTGGTTGGTTCTGGTCGGGTTTTTTTATTTCTTTCTTCATATGACAGTGAAGTTGAGTGGATGTTAATTAATACCATTTGGGAACTGTAAAATGATAAACATGCTCATTGAAGGAGAAGAGGCTGTTCAACAATGGGCAGCCTCATTTATTAAAAAACATTGAATTCTCTGGGTAATAATGACAAAAAAGTCTCTGGCATTGTATAGGGAAGAAAGAAAGAACCCATGATGAATTGAGGCGTTACACATCTCTAATGTTCTTTTCTTTGTTTATGCAGCTTTTATTTGTTTATAGGCCTTTTTTAATGTATGCCATGTCCAAACTAAGAGAATGTAATTAAAATAAAAGAATCTTAAGGAGAAAAGGGAAAAAAAATTGCATGACCTTTAAAAGACATTTCTGCCTCAGATGCTGATCGACAAAATGTTCTCACATTCTTATATATTTACATGGCCTCAGGCAGTTCCAATACAGAATTTTCTGTGCTGTGTGCTTTGTTACAAATCAGTAATTGAGGGTTGTTGCAGTGTACAAAGTCACAGTAATTTAACATTTTCTGTAAATGCCAGCAGAGGTTTATTCAGTTTCTGCAGGTCTTTTACACACCATCTACCCCAATACTGTGATGCTACAAGAAACCACCAGGAAAAGCAACAGAAAAGCCCCCTGCTTGATCCAATGTTGAGGAAAGCTGTTTAATATGTATTTGCACAACAGTGTTGACAAATATGAATAGCATGAAATAACCTACTGATTAATGACATTACTTAGTTGGCTTGACAAAAGCAGGGAGCGTTTGAGGTTTTAGTCACTTATCCAACTAAATCACTTACCATTATTTAAATCCTGGCTGCTGAGAAGAGTCAGGTGACCCAAAAATTTGTCCTCACACCCTGAAAAGCACCTATTCAAGATTTCACAAAAAAACCCCAAAAACAAACAAACAAACAAAACCCACTAACAACAACAACAAAAACCAATGTATTTACTGAGAACATAATTTCATAACACTGCTTTTCTTACTTTTTGGAGTTTTTTAATTTCCTAGAAATAGTGACACTTAGACTTAAAATTAAATGGGAGCAGACACTTACCCTCCTACCAAAGAATGGGGACAGCTTGCTTAGGTTTGTTCTCCCTTCTTCACTTGAGGTGTTGCATCATTTTCTAATTACCTCTTAAGCCTGCATTTTTATTCCAGAGGTTTAACTGTTTTCTGCAGCTGACATATACTGGTTTGTGCATTTTTGACTGATTTCTGACAAATATTTTCCCTAAGTGGCACTTTCTGTGTTATGGTCCTCTGCTTCTCATGAAATTTGAAAGATGCCTACTTGTGCTTCTCTGTTGAGGGATATTTCATAATGACAGATATTTTTGACAGAATAGATGAGCAATAAACTACTCAAACTGTTAAAGGCTCAGCAGCCAGGTTTGTATTTGTTTTCACAGCAGGTTAATGGTAAAGATCTTGATCCATTACCCAGCAGCAGCTTGTGGAGCCTAGGGAAGTGTCACTTGAAGATTTGGGAATCTGGCTAAGACACTAAATGTTTATTTCCATTAAAGAAAAGTGCTTCAAAATGCATTGCTCCCGTCCTCTCTGAACCATCCTTCATTCTTCATTCATCAGTGGTTTTCAGTTTGCCTCCCTTTCACTTCCTGTATGTATCCAGTGGTACTAGGGCTAATGCTTATGCCATTAAATATAATTACTTAAATGTTTAAACAGTGATCGACACATTTATTCTGGTAACAAACCTATTCAAATAGTCAAGAGAACATTACAATCTGAGTCAAGAATTCCTTGGTTTCTATGTTTCTGAAGAGAGACTGTGAAAGTAAATGCATTTCTACATTCCTGTTTGAATAGAGCAGAATCCTCCACAGGTTAAATCAGTATTTAATGGATGCATTTCACTATTCTTCTCATTTTTGTACAGTTCATGTGTGAACTTTATGTATTTCTGTCTTCTGCAGTGCTGTCAGTTGTTTCCCAAAGTGAAAGATTTCCCAACCTGCAGGCTTAATTTGGATTTTAATAGCATGGGATCATAATGTTAGAGAGAAAATTATAATTTTAAAAGATGCCCACCTAAAAAAAATTATATTGTATTCTAAGATTGTTACACAATACAAAGATATTAATGCTTGTTTGGATCTCTTGCAACTTTGATCACTATACCTGTCTGATTTAACATGCAACATAATGTTTAATATCTAAAAATCATTTGTTTCTAAAATTAAGATATAAAACTACTTAAAAATAACATTTAGTGGCATGTGTTCAGATTTCTCTTGGCATGACTCCTTATAAATTTGTAGTGCTAAAGAGAAGGTACACTTCTGAAAGCCAGGAGCTGTTCTTAAAGCCCTGACCTTCCTTTAAATTGGTATTACCTAAACTTGTATAACCCACCCTTGAGAAGCACAGCCCAGGGAAAGACTGCATACAAACCAAAATCAAAAGCAATTTCCATTATTAAAAACACAATAATTTTGTAATTCATTCAAATACAGATCAGTATTTTAAAATCCCAATTTAAATGTTTGGTAGTAGTGAGGACAAGTAGTTGACCCAATATTTTGCTGAAGAGACTTAGATTCCACAAAAATAAAGCCGGAAATGTGCTTATCAAGGAATTACATTTTTCCTGCATTTTTACTTCTTTCTCTCTCTTTTTCTCTTTCCCTCACTCTTGATACAAAGAGGACACAGGTGTGTCATTGCTGGAACCCTGGAAACTCAAGAGTTCGGAACTTTCTGTGCTGACAAGCACTGACTTCAAGAAAACACTACATTTAACCTGAGACCGTGCAGAAGGCTTCCAAAATTGAATGATAGAACTAGAATCACTGGTGTGTAGTTTGCATAGAAGTGTGTAATACCACACGGTGAAAAATTAGAATTTAAGCATTTAGAATATAGCAATATAAAAAGAACAAGATGTAGGTTTTGGGGCAGAGGTTTCTTTCTTCTTCACCTTCTTCTTGATGGGTCTGGTTGTGATTTTATGTAATTGGATAGAATATTCCACTTTGCGGGTCATGGGTGGACGGTTATTGGGTTAAAAATAAAAATAATTTAGGTGTCAGTTCTTAATTGGACAATTTAGGCTTAAAAGACCTTGTAGAGAAAGAGATGCATTGCCATTTTTAGCTGGTTAGCTTAAGGTGCTGTAGCACTCACTGCAATATAAATAAGAATTAATAAACATCTGAGTACAAACATGAAATACTGTTTCACAAGTTTTGAATCCCAGCTCTGGCAGAAGAAGGAAGAATAAAATAAAGCATGCAATTTTATTTAATAAAATATATAATTTAATTTAATAAACAGGCTCTGCCCCTCTTCTCGCAGCCCTCCCCCACAGAAACACTTCCACTGTAGCAGTTTAATTCACAGCTTTGAAGGACAGAAAATGCTTGTACCATTTAGTTTCCCCAGTTGTGCAGCACGGTGTAACCATAATCAGGAATTATTTTTGGAACTTTCCTTCTCGTTGTTTGGCCTGTGGTGTGGGCCTGCACCTTTGGCTGCACACAGGCCTCTGCAAGGCCTGGACTGCCTGTGAACCTTGTGCTAACAAACTCACCCAATAAACTCACCCTAAGAGCTTGAATATTGCATCCCAACCTTGCAACTTGTAGTTAAGTGGCTGCTAATTGCATTTTGTTAGCTGAGAATTTGGGCTGGTGAAGGAAATAGATTGCAATGCACCTCATAAATAGGCCTTCAGCCCTTTATTTCACAAACAAGCATAAAATTTTCAGAATTTAGGTCTTAAGTACACAACCTAGTGCAAAATAAATACAGCCATCTCAGCATGCAAAATTTAACAGTTTCTCAGTGATAAATGCTTTCCTTTAGAGTTGTTTGGGTCAGGATGGAGAGGTTCAAATGAGTGCAAGTAGAAAATTTCTATTCATTACCATGAATCCATTTATGTTATTTTTTGTTGTTGTTGTTTCTTTTCTGATCCAGGCAGCTTAGAAACCTGTGAAAGAGCTGAAAATTTTATCAAAAACTTTTAAAATTACTCTGTCTTCAGCAAAGGGAATCTTGTGTGGATTTGGGGTGAAGTCTTTGTGGAAGTTGGAGATGTGAGTGATTGCTGTTGGTTTGTTTCGGATTTTTTTCTGAAGAAAAATTAATAAGAAATACAAACCACACAATTAGATATATAAGAAGAGATAGAGAGTATAATTATTAAACATGTTAATTGAATACCCTGATTGAAATTTTTTGATTATTGAAGCTGGTAGAAGAATTTAAACTCTCCTATTGTCCTTGAAGTTGAATTGTAAGAGGAGCTGAAACCAGCTAATAAAACGCTTGCTCCTTGCATACATTTCAACTAAGATTTTAATGCTCCCACTCTGCAAATAAACCAACAGGAGTAATCTCAGGCATTTCCATAAAATCAGGAAAGTGTGGTACTAATTTACTGTATTTCATTTATGGGAAAATACGATCCTCTGCTTAATAATCTGCTGATTTAATTTGCTTTATAAAGAAGGCACAGTTCTTCAGAAGCCAGCTTCCAAGCATTTCCCCTGCTGGAGAACATTTAGAAGTTGGGGCAATTTTTACCTGGAAGATGTTGGTGAGTGTGAGATTATCTGAGCTGCACATACCCACACACCCACAGAGCCCAGGCAGGAATGGATATTGCAGCTCTCAGCTGTATTTCTGGGGTCTCTTTTCCTTTTCCAGAGACTTTGTTCCTTTTATCATGATCTCTTTCCTAGTTGAAACAATCAGATATTTACTGCTGTGTTCACATGCACTGAGGTTTTCCCATCACTTATTAGGACACATTTTTTTCTAGTTTAACTCACCCTGCAATTTTTTCCTCACCCGTAGCAGCAGCTGCTACTCAGCATCCTACTTGAGGTTTTGAAACTAGTGCCTCAAAGGCATATTTGTACCTGAGGACCTTCCAAAAATTATCTTGAAGTGTTTCTGGCAGAGGATTGGGGAACATGTGAGCAATTTACTGTAAGTGTGGCTGTGTAAATGCTCTTGTGTTGGACACAAGGCAAGATAACAGCCCCTGAGCTTTATTTTGACACCCCCTCTTCAACATATTTTAAGTGCCTCCAACTGAAAAAGAGCATCCTTTGTGCCTGTGTCATGTTTGCTGGAACAGAGAAAGGCTGAGAGCCTTTTCAGAGCAATTCACATAATTAATGTGAGATAATCTATTTTTGTGTGGTGGTTAGCATGTATTATGTGATGCCACCACCAGATTAATATCTAATAATAGCTGTTCTTTCCAAGCCTCTAAGTACAGAGTACTGCAATTATCATACTAATAGGTAGTTTAAGAACTGTGTGCATTTTAATGTGCACCATTCAAATTAGACTCTTGTTATTTTTTGATAGGATAACTACAAAGATCTAATTGTTCGGGAGCTGAAAAGTACTGTTCAAAAATCTAGAAAAAATTTATTAAAAATGGGGGGGTATACAAAAAAAATTAACATATTTATACCACAGCAATAACCAAGGCAGGAGTGATAGGAAATATTATCTATTATCTATATTTGCTCTGCTAAAGAGTTTCACTCAGCATGATTTTGCAGAGTGCTTTAGTTGACCTGCATTTATATTTATTAAAGTTCAATTCCAAGGCACTTCTTAAAATTAGTCTTACCAAAGGCAGCTAAAGTGTAGGGACAATTACCACAGAATGAACAATACTTGCACAAAGGAGGAAAGCTAAAAAACATTAACTTTATTCTGAAATCAACTTACCTAGTCAGAAACTTCTATTTAAGGCAAAGTTAGCTAGATTCCCCTGTATTTCAACAACTCTCACACTACCTGGCAGTCCTGAAGCTTTCTCTGGATTAAATTTTCTTAACAAAAATGCAGTTTTAAGAGATACTTTTTGTAAAAAGAGTCCTTCAATTCTCCTCACTAATTGTGTTTCATTTTTCATGAAATCTCTTGCTTTCCATGTTCCCATCAAAAACACATGCAACACAAAAAAATGCATGCCAATCATAAACAAAAAAAAAAAAAAAATTGGACTAATCACTGTGTTCTTCTTTGAAAAATCTAGATATACTGGATTTCTGGATTCAATCAGCACAAAGTGCTTCTATATGAATATAATATTTTTGCCTGGTGTGATTGGCTTTTATATCTTCTTCTGCATTTCCTGCCTTTTTCCAAACTCTCCACAAATATGGCTGCAAAAATATATTTTTTTTTATTGTTGGCCCACATATTTTATTAGGATCAACCAGAAAGAATTTCTACTTCTGGCCTCTATTTCTGGAACTCTGTGTGTGCAAATACTAAATATATACCAGAGGCCCTTATTTTGTGGTATATTCAATACCCTTTGCATTTCTGTTTTCCAGGTCAGTAAAGAAGTTTTCACAGCAGGGGATTCAGAGCAGAATTCCAGGTTCCACGTATTCACCACTCCTGTTGCAGTCACTCACCTGGTTCCTGTCAAGCAGCAGTACCTAAAATTTTATTAATTTACACCTCTGTAATTGGGAAAATGCTACTGCCCTCTTCAAATAAACAGCACCTTGTTTCAAGAGGTCATTGAAACTCCAAATTGGGACATACCACTGTAAAATGCTTCAGGAATATAAAAAAAAATATTTCTTTGGTTTCATGCATTTGGAAATTCCTGTGGGTTTTGCTGTGATTACTTTTACAAGACACAAGGGCTGTAAAAGGAATTTTTTGGTTGGTTATTTTCTTAAGGAAGAGCTGTATGCAAAGATGTCATCAATGACATTTAGCCATGGAAGACTATCATGGGTTGACCTGGCCCACCTTCTCAAGAGTGAAATTTAACATATCCAGAAATTCAGTAAATTTGGATGACTGCTTAACTCCAATCCATTTCAAAAATCACTACAATAATCCAATATTTTCTTGTTTTCAGTAAACCATGTTTTCTCTAGAAATAACAATAAAGAAGTCAGAGTTGTACTAAATCTAATTTAAGTTTCTTCAGTAGAACAAAAATAAAGGGGATCTAATTTTTTGAAATCTGGGTTCTTAGATACTCTCCTCATTAAATCTATCTGTGCATTTCACTCCTACCTTGTGGGAGAGTAAATAATTTTTACAGCTGAAGGTTGCTAAGATGTTTTTCAGACTGTACCTACAGGTCCTCTACAGGTCTCCAATGAACATAAAAAGCATCCAGGTACTAATGGTTTCAGTTCAACACATTGGGACACATCAAAATCCACCTCTTCTAACAATAATTTTTCCATGCTCTTACATTTTTCATCCAGGCTACATATATAGTCAAAAGTATTTCAGGACTTAAATTTCCTTTTTGTCATGAACATCCCCTTCTAATTTTCTTTTTTCCTTGTTGTTTTTCTTTTCTGCCCAAATAAAACACTTTTTTTTTTTTTTTTTTAACAAGAAACTTGTAATAGGAGGAGTTGTCTTCACCTTCCTACCTTCTTAATAATTTTCTACCATGAGAAAAAGGCTGTAAAATTCTGCCTTTCTGAATAAAGAGTGTTTATATATTTCTTTCTGGATAAAATGGTGACAAAGTCCAGAGGAGTTGAAAATCAGTTCCAATACCTATCTGAAATACTCTGTTTTTTTATTGCTAGAAAAACTTCACCTTCTTATTTTTCATCAATAAAATATATTAATGAGTGATTAATAAATTTCCAAATAGTTTGGAAAAGGAATTTCATTGCAGGTTACACTTGGCCCAAATAATATTACAGACCTGTTCCAGTCTTTTCATTGAAATTAAAAATTTCCCAGCAATTTATAAGCAGAGATTCTTATCTTCAGATTGAGCACATTAATACTTTTCAAAATGTTTTCACTGTGAGCAAGAAAATTTAGGCAGTTGCTTTAAGAAGAGCAGTAGTGGAGAGGATGAAGTGGTTGCAAAAATGAAATATCTTCAGCTGCATCAGTATTTTATAGAAGTTTCTAGAATTGCCTTAAATTTGAGAATAATCAAGAGATCTTTACATGTTTGTTTCAATACCAATTTTCTAAGCTTTCATTTCAGAATTCTACTGAAATTATAACAATTCCAGAATTCTTTTTTTTAAGCTCTATGACCAAAAAAAAATTAAAAACCAGGAAATGAAACATGGCCTTCTGTGTTGAATGTATGGGTTGGTACAATAAAAAAGCCAAAAACCACAATGTAGGTAGAAATTGGTCCATTTTAATTAATGCCTACATGAATAATGAACAAATGCCAAAAAAAAGAGCTTATCCAATCAATTAGTTTTCCAGTCTATTCTGTAAAAGGGATGAAAGATGAGCCTGAAAGCTGAAAATGTTGCCAATGGATATTACTTTTTTCCTGATATTACAGCTAATTCTAGTACAGTCATATTCAACAGGATTAATATCTGTAACCCATTGCATTTAGTTATGTAGCCATGACACTGCTTAATAACTAGGGTGATAGCTGAAATATATGCTTTATATTTAGCATAATTCTATTTTTTCTTTTCTTTTTAATATTTTTTGTTCGTTTTTTCAGTAGGTCTTTTCTTGGTTCTTTTTTCTCTTATTTTGTTGTTGTTGTTGTTGTTGTTTTTTTGGGGGGTTTTTGGTATTTTTTGGTCTTTGGGGGTTTTTTTTGTTTGTTTTTTGTACTTGTTGGGTTTTTTTGTTTGGTTTTTGGTTTTTGGTTTTTGGTTTTTTTTTTTTTTAAGAACTAGACTTTTGTTACTAAATACAAATTTCCTGACTAACAATTTCATCTCCAGAAGTAAACAGAACTACCCCTGTGAGTTACTATCAACAAATAACAAACAATATCAGAAAGATGTGCATTCATCACCCCTTGTGATAATACTCTTAATTTTCTTAAGAGGTGGGGAAAATTAAACAGTGGCATTTTGAATCCCAGTCTCTTACTGAACTGATCATTTTGGATCTGATGTCTGATGTTTGCAGACTCAATCCATAGTGAGGCTTTTTTTTCATATGAGTGTAACATAATTGTTTGCTGGAAGGTTTGGCAACTGAAAAGAGAGCATATGGAGTACAAATGTGTAATTTCGCCATCCACTATTTTTAAAAACATATTGTGCAGATTTCAAATGCATTTGGCATGAGGAAGCAATTTCAGAAATATCAAGTGACTAAAACTTTTTTGTGTTTATAAGCAGATGAAAAGAAGACCTACAAAGTGTTCATCCATCCTAGTAAAATGACATTTTCTGGGACTACTTTATGGCAAAGAGATTAAAGACCATGAAATAACCTGTGTTTGTTCTGTTAAACATCAGCCAGCTGGGAAAATTTTTCCAACTTTCCCTCATTTCTCTGCTATGTTGTTATTTTTGACTTGCTAATTGTTCCAGAATGGCAAAAAATCCCAGGAAAAGACTGAGAAACTTCAGTCCTTGGTAGAGCCTTTGGTGGTTTTTTTCCACTGCTACAACTCTTGGTACTCCCCAAGACAGCAGGATATCCAACCATGAGACATATAGCATGAAAAGTCATATTTTTTTTACCTGACCACTTCGAGAACTGCTGTCTTTATTTAAAATTTTTAAATAAACCAGGTTTAAAATTAGATCATTTTTTAGAAAAGACACCAAATATGTAATTCATATACTCAAAGCATTTCCACAAGGTAACTACAACTTCTGTGATCAAAACAAAAGGGTGTGCCTACCTTTCCATAACAAATAAATCAAAATCACATCTGATACCCAACAACTCCAGATAAGTAAATTTGTCTGTGAAGATTGAAATTTCCTCATGTAGAATATCTAAAAGAAAAAGCTTTGGACTCAACAGCAAGGGAACATAAGAGAAGAAGCTTGTAGATATAAAAATAGTAACTGTATTTAAGTACAAAAAGTAAAGGTTAATTCAAGTAAAAATATAAATTTTGTCAATCTTAATTTTCATATTGTATCTATTTCTTTGGTAATTTTACTTGCCGTGTTTTCATATTTGTTTAATAACTGTGAGTAAGTGAAGAAGCAGATTTCAGAGTGGCAAAGCTGTCGTTATTAATTACAAGAGATGTATAGAGTTAGGTATTCCCCAGACACAAACCTCATTAACCTATGCACCATCCCATTAACCTAAAATCAGAAACACTCATGAGTGCAGCCAACAAAAAATGGTGTTTTGCCTTTGGGCAATAAACGGCTTAAACAGATGAATGTTAATATTTTATTACAAATTTCCAGATGGATGTCCTCCATTACCATAAATACTGAGGAAAAAAGAAAGACAGAATATTATTTTAGTGAAAACGGTGTTTGCAGCTTGAAAAAATATTTTTGATCACATTCTTTTATATAGTCAAAGAACTGACTCACCATGAGCAACTTTACCTATGTAACGTTGAATTATCAGTTGAATTGTCTCCATCTTTTCCACTCAAAATCAGAATATTCGCAATGGGCTCCACCAGGACAGATATGCTTGTATCATTTGCAGATATGCAACTAGAGGCCCCAGGGTGGAAAATCAGAACATTATTGGCAGCCTCTTTTTCTCCTCAATAGCCAGCTATACCTGCAGTGTACATGACATTCTGCTTGTAAATCTATTTAGTACAAAATTCATGAGATGTTAATGATTATAAAAGCAACTACAAAGACAGAAAATGTGTAACATCCACTCAGGATATTTAAAAAAACATTATTGCTGAGAAAATCAACTTGAATTTCAGCAGGATTCCAATGGGTAGGAAGTGCTGCTCAAAGAAATGAGTTAAGTGTTTTCTTGTCTTACATGACTGAGAAAACGTAGCAGACATTTAGCAAATTTGGTTCTGGATGGATATAAGTACAATAATAACAGAATAATGGAATGGTTTGGTTTTGAAGGGACCCCAAATCCCACCCAGTGTCACCCATCCATGGCAGGGACCCCTCCCAGTGTCCCCAGTGTCCAGCCTGGCCTTGGGCACTGCAGGGATCCAGGGGCAGCCACAGCTGCTCTGGGAATCCCATCCCAGCCCTGCCCATCCTGCCAGGAACAATTCCTGCCCCAAATCCCAGCCAGCCCTGCCCTCTGTCAATTTGAATCCATCCCCCCTGTCACTCCAGGTCCTTGTAAATTGTCTCCACTCTTGTCAAAGAGTGGAAAGCTGCAAAAAGGTCACACCAGATCTAAGTTGTGAGAAGCTTTTATATGACCTTAAAAAGCGTAAAAATAATATCAATAATTTCATATTTTGTGTCACATAGTGAACATTCAATTCATATGACTTTTTTCTTCCTTTTTTCTTTCTTTTTTTTTTTTTTTTTTTTTCTTCATTTAATTTCAGATCTATATTTCAGGTTTGGGCATGCACAGAGGCTCTTCTTGTTTCCCTGCACTTCCATCCCTCCTGGTGGGAGAGATTAATGTGAACAGGCAGATAAACAATGGGACCAGGCAAGAAAAGAGTCCTGGATCCCCCAGAATGGAGGGAACTGGGAGCTGAAGGAATTGCACCCCATGTGATCCACAAAGAAGATTAGAGAAATTTCTACCTTTCTTTGCTCAACATCTAGAGAGGGAACAGAGAGAAAACATTTGTTTACTACACACCCCCCTTTAGACACAATGAAAAGGCTGCTCTAGGTGCAGTAACAACATTTTTAAAATACGTTGCACACATCTAGAAACCAACAATAGCCACTTAGTGAGGATTTTTTTTTTTATTGCCATCACTTAAACCTTTTACTAAATTACTGCATTTGCTGAATTACTAAAAAGCATGAACCATTTGCAGCAAAATGCCTTTTACTGTGCCTTGTACTTAACCTAGTGTTCAGAACTTCCAGGCAATTATTCAGTGAGTCTATAATATTGCTTAACTTTCTACTGTCAGGTGGACAGTAAGAAAAAAAATATTCATGGGAAAAAATATGGCAATAAAAGGAAAATAGCCTAGCTAAATTCAGTTATATCTATTTAGAATAGTCACTGTTCTACTTTCCTTTAATTTGATACATTTATTAAAGCTCTTTGATATGAAGAAACTTGTTGTTAGGGGTTTTTTAAATATTAGATATTTGTAGATAAACCAGGGAAATGGTTTATTTCTTCTTTTTTTCCCTAGCCAGGTGAAATAAAAAATTTCAAATCACAAGAACAGAAAAAATTCTGGCCTTGTGATTACATAAGTTATGCTTTAAAAATGTATGGAGACCATAAAAAAACAAACCTGAGTATGGCTCTATTGGAATGCAGAAGCATAGGCTGTGTTTTTTTCACATGTATCTTCTTCACCTTCAAGAATTTGTGCTCAAGTACTTGGAGCCAGCTGGAGATATAAATTATAGTGTTTTACACATTCCAGTGTAATATTTGTAATATTTTCCCTATTAATTTTCCTCATGGATTTCTGAAGGCATTAATGTCATTAGCATCTAGAATATCCTGTGGTAATGAACTCCCCAGTTTAACCACACATTTTGTAAACTCTTTTTGTCTTAAAACACCTTCCTGCTCCCTTTTTTGATGCCCACATCTGTTATTACAGTATGAGAAAAAGAAAAAATTACAACTCATTGACCTTCCCTGTGCCCTTCATCACTTTATTTACCTCAATCACATTTCAGTTTTCTTTCCCTAATGAAGTCTTAAAGTATTTTATCTTTTCATATAAGCTCTTCTCAAATTCTGATACTTTCTTCATCTGCATAATTTTTATTTTTTTTTCAAGCAAGGGAGAGCAGAAATAAATTGTGCCATGTTCTGCTATCAGATATACAAGGCTAACACAGACCTTCCTGCTGCAGGTAAGTTATCTGTATAAACACCCTCAATGTTATAATTTCCAAAATGCAAATTGGTTTACTTGAGAAATATCCTGAGTAGGATGCTTGCCAAGCAGTTAGGAAAAGGATTATTTTCAGTGAGGTCATTAATATTCTTCAAGTCAAAGTCATACTGAAAATTTTTTATAGGTCATGAAGTACTCAGCATTTGTAAAACAATATATATTGGAAATAATATCTTTCTTACAGTAAGGTCTTAGGAAAGCTCTCAAAGCTTTTCTTCCAGGGGGTCAGAAGAAATAAATAAACCAACAATTTAAAAACAAAAAAAAATCCAGGAGGATAATTTACTCAGAAGGGTAAGTATATAACCAAGATCATTACAGTGATAATAGGCTATAGATAATGAGATTTGTGAAGGCTAGGATGCAAATTGAAAATAATGGAGACCTGAAAAAAAAAAAATTAATTCATATTCAGTTTACATACCTCAGAAGCATTTCTTTTTTTGTCTGAATCTCTGAGAAGTTCACTTTATTTCCACTTATTACAAGACATGGTCTGTTCATCACTTTGACCTTTCCTTCTTCCCACTGAAACAAATAGTTTAAATCTCACAGCAAAATACTGTCAGATGAGCATTCCTAATAACAACTTTGAGTCAAAATTGGGAACATATCAGGAATTTACCCACCATAGATATTTTCAAAGACCCACCAATTTTTAGGCATTTCCTTACACTGTAAAAATCCAAGATTTTTCTTAGATTCTATCAGAAGTCTGCCTGATATATTGAATTATAGTGTAGGTGTTTTGTTTCTGTAATTACTACCAGAAGATCTCATTTGTCTTTGTTTAATGGATACCCCAAGTTTTATCCAGGTAGTCAGTGCTTTATTAAATTTGCTCTCCTGCTTAGACCATTTCCATTAATTAAGTTTTCTGGGGTGTACAGACCCATGAAGTGGCTCTTTTCTTGCATCTGCAATGCATTAATCAAGTTTAGGTGTTTAGGCCTTTCACTCCTTAACTATCTCAAGGTATTTTTTCTGTTCTTTGGCATCTAATTAATCTCTGGTTATACAATAGCCATTAAACCATTCTATACTGAATTTTATTCTTCAGGTATTTCTTGGGGTTCTCTGAGGGGTCTGGGTTCTTGGAGTTCCTTTCTGCAGGTGCAGTGAGATAATTTATCAGGGTTTTCAACCAACCTAGGTCTAAATCATAACCAGCTGTAATAACACAGTTGAACATTGCTTAACTAACTAAACAGACTTCATGATAAAAATCTTTAAAGAATCACAAAACTCCCAGCTAACTAGGATAAAACAGCACCTTCAAGCCAGCAAGGACAAAATTAAAGCAGCAATTTTGGGCCTCTCCTTTGCTTCTTTCCATAAAACTGGAACCAGGATCATGGCTTGGTGGTTTTTCTGGGCTGTGGGTTGGGAATGGGTGGTTCAGCAGAAGGAGCTGAGGAAACACTCACAGCTGAAGGATAAAATGCTCACTGTTGTTTGCTAGGAAAGGCCTGAATTCCTTTACAAGGTAGGAGTCTAAATCAGGACATTTTTATCCACTAAACCCATCTGGGCCAATTAGGCTCAATCCAGACCAGAGCAGCTTCAGGAGAAGAAGAAATTTCAGTGTCCCAGGGGAACTTCAGGGCTTGGGAGTGCTGTGATACCTGGTTTTGAGGCCACATTCATAGCCTGTTTCTAGATGTGCTTATAAAAAAAAAAAAAATGTTATTCAGACAGCACAGACACTGCTGGATGAAAGCAAGGAGCAGTATGCATCTTAAAATTTATTTTGAAGTTATGTTTTAGTGGTATTATTTATTTAAATATATGCACATATATTTTTCAGGGTATTTCAGCTGCCTAGGTTTGCAGCAGTTTTGCCTGCAAAATTAAATGAAGTAGTCCAGGAAAAGAAAAAAAAAAAATAAAAAGAAAATTCAAGCAGATTTTTTTTCAGCTTGCACAAATTAACTTTTCATTTTCTTTCATACCCTTAATTCTCAACTTTAACTTTGAACATCTTTGACTATTGAGGTTACAGTAGAACATTTCAGGATTTAAGAACAGTTAGTTAAATAATGCAATATTAAGTACTTCCAGAGCTTTACAATGCAGAAGCTTATCAGAGTTGGAATAATTGAAAGATTAAGGTGCAGTCACCAATGACAATTCACTGTGATTACATGTCAGGTTGTTTGAAGGACAATGCAGAATTGTGGGAAGAAGAAACTTTTCAAATATAGACATTTAATAGTCAATTTCTTAATTCATAAACTAAGCAATACAAATTTCTAACCAAGACATGGATTTCTTGTAATGTTTACTGAAGTTAATGTTGGAAAAAAATGTCTTGCAGCCATTTCTGCCATTTGTGTTTCTTCTGCAGTGAGATTTTAGAGCTTCAGAGTAAAACCAGGTGGATTTAAAAAAGAAATCCTAAAATGGTCTGGTATAACCTCAATAATCAAAGGTGTTCAAAGTTGAAATTGAGAATGAGAATGAATGGTGTCCCAGCACATCAGCTCACTACTTTTCTAAAAATTACTTTGAGAGCTGGTTCAAATATAGATTTTGCCCTTCAGACACAGGCTCTTTGAAAAACTACCCTTAAACAAGTTACATGTAAAGGAAAATAAAGCTTTTGATAACTACAGTTGTAAGTTTCAGAACTGCACTTGTCACACTTATCTCAGAAATATATTCTGCTACACTGGTAGAACAGTCAAATTATTTTACCTGATTTGTGTGCAAGGGACAGAAATGTTCTTTTCTAGCAGAAAACAACTTTTGTGCATCATATTCTGCTGCTGTTTTTCTGGATGACATTTTTCTCTTTTGATGCTTCATTTGGTCTGGCTTCAAGCTCTAAATTAAGATGGACAATTAATCAGGTAAAAATGTACATTTTACAAACCAAAGCAAGCTCTGCTGTAAGACACAGGTGCCTACCAGTCAGGGCTATAAAGAGTTCAATAATTAACTTATGATTTCACTCTAGCTGAGGCAGAGGTCAAACAGGGGCACCACAGGTGAAAAGCAGAAACCCATCCTTACAAAGAAACTTTCTAATCAAAGTCTTAACAGGGCAAAGAGGGACTGAGAAGTTTTGACATCACAATTTTAGACTGATATGCTTCAAATCCCACATTTGTTAATCAGACTTTAATCTTTTCTTTTGGATGTGGTCCTAATGACCATTCATTTATATTGTGGTTCAATATATTCTCTAAAACCTGTGCCTTCATTTTCTTAAACTAATTTCTGAATATATATATATGCTATGATAGAGTATGATTAGATACTACATTCCATTGGTAAGTGAATATTTGTGTCAAGGTTAGAATGTTTTAAAGTTAAAATTTTAAATTCTAGGTCAAATTTCAGCAAATCTTTCTGAATAAAGACCAAACCCCCCCCGAATTTACAAATATTATGTCACTTTTTTTAAATAGAAGTCATAAGACACTTATTGAGAAGATTTGCCCCTTAAACTCTTATTTCACCTAGTAAATTCAGATGCAGGTATTCTTAGATGCATCATACTAGAGAAGTTAAATAAGAGATGAGCCACATTACAAACCTCTGGTAGATAAGTATTGAAGTGTATTTATTTATAGGAAATAAATTATTTTCTTCAACTCTTCAATTTGTGCAGCAGAATGACTCAGTATAGTATACAGCCCATAAAACCAGGAAGAATTTGATACTGCTTTCTCATTGCAACATAAAGTCATATTTCCATATTTGCTGTCAGAACTTGAGAATCATTACTGGAATGAAAATCAGACTGCCTTCTACAAAGACAAAAATTGCAGGTGTTACAGGCAGAAAATGAAATAAATAGATTATTTTCTGGTTTAAAAATGTGATGGTGGTTCCATATCAATCACAGACTAGTTTGGAGATTGACTAAAATTATCAAAATTGTTTTTCTAATATATTGTATTGGATTTTTCACTAGACATATTTCAAAGTATTCAGTATATAGTATATTTCCAGGTCAATATTACTAAATTTAAGAAAAATACCTTTATTGGACAACAGAAGGCAAAAGTAGGATAAGCATTTGAATTGATGCATATATTTAATTATCAGTTTATTTCTTGATTCTTATAAAGGAAAAAACCCAAGAAACAAAAAAAATAAAAATAAAAAAATAAAAACCCCAAAATGAAACCAAACTAACAAAAAAAAACCCCAAAAAACAAAACAAACAAACAAACAAAAAAAACCCCACACAAAACAAAACAAAAAGAAAAAAAAAAAAACAACACAAAAAACCACACAAAAAACAAACAAAAACCCCAAAACAAAACCACACAGGAGGGGCTATTCTACTTCACAAGGCTTAGGATATTTCTTTCCTTCAACCTGGTGGCCACTTAGGGAGATAATGCTCTGATCATTTAAACATTCTGAGCAATTGGGAAGGGTTTTTGATCATGTGAGTATCAAAAAAAAAAAAAAAATCAAATGCAAGGTTAATGCAAGTACATCCCTCCTTTTGAATCCTGTGCTAATTTTCTTTTTAAAAGTGGCAGGTTAAGAGGACAAATCCTGGCAAGGGCACTCAGAAAATTTCATCCATATCCAGAAAAACACTCAGCTGGAAAAAGCCTGAATGAGACCTGGAAAAAAAATTATCTGAGGCAAGTGTAAAGTCTTTTCAAGGTGGCTTAAAAGCTGGCCACAGAGATTAAAATTATCCAAGTATTTTACCTAGCACAGAGGAAAATAGGCTTTTAAGAGGGACCTCATGAGTTGTCACCTTGAGGAAGTTCAGCCTCAGATTTCTGATTAATATATCTGTAGTGCAGCCAGTGCACAGGCCTTTGATAAATCTGATTATTACTGCATCAAATAAAAGGCTCATTTATCAGCCCTTCCTGTAGCTTGGCTGAGCTCACAGCTTGCAATGAAACAAATTGGTTTGTTCTTGCTGGTGTGGTAATTAGGGGAGGAAGACCAAGGGTTCAGGGTGTGAGCAGCACTGAGTGACCCACAGAGGGAAACTAAAACCAAAATTGTCCTGGCTGAAGAGCATTATCCAGATTAAAACCTTGCAATTGGGCAGAAATTAGTTTCTTGACAAGCAGAAAAAAAGCTAAAATATATATAGAATGCATGGCTATTTCCTGGCAAATTACCAAAAGTAGAGGTAACATCTTAATTTTTCAGACAGGGTGTGTAGGCATTTTGTGTCCAGCAAATCTCCCAGACTGTGTTTAGCTGACATTTGAGTGATTCTGTGCACAGAAATGCCAATGCAAGGCCCCCTGGTTGTTCTGCCACCTGTGGATTGTGCATTGTGTTCCCACAATAGTTTCTAGTCTTTTTTTTTTCATCCATGCTCTCTAAATATTCACAAGCTGGATGGTGAAACTTCAGCAAAAGCAAAATGAGAGAAGATTAAACAAGACAGAGCAGGAAAATCAAATGGGATGAGATTCAGCAGCAGGCTGGGTGCCAGGAGTCATCCTTCACTGATTTTGAGATAAAACCTCTTCCTTTTCCTCAGCTGAGGCTGATTTCCACTGCTTTTCCATTATCCACAATCACTTTTTAAATTTTTTAGTGCATCAAACCCTTTTCTGTGCCAGGAGCTTTGGGAGAGCCCATGGGCCACTCCACCTCCAGCAGAATCTTCTTTTGTAGTGTCCAGCCCTAATTCCTCCTCACTTTTCACTCCAGCAAGGTATTCCATAAAAATTTCATTCATTCAGCTGGGCACCTCAAATTCTTCTACCAGCAGCCCACTCACTTTTTTATTTATTACTGCACATGTGGAAAAATTACCAGCCAGGAGCTGAAGCTGTGCTCAGCTTTTGGATATTTTCACAGCACAGAGAAAGTAATGCTTGCTCAGAAAAGGAGCAGAAAAATGGCAAAACGTTTTTCCTTTTCTATAAAGATTCCTTTCCTTCATTCCCTTCCCATCATTGAGCTCTGATCATCATATATAAAAAAAATAAAAAATAAAAAATTCTTCATATTTGAAAAAATAACAAAAAAACTCCCTATTAATTATTACTATTACTATAATATTTCTACTTTTCATACTCACATTTGCCTTACAATCGATTCTTTCTACAATTTTTTTGGTGAGTGATAAACATTACCATCCAATACCAATTTTTATGCATTTTTTGCTGCTTTGACAGTAATCTGCTGAAAGTTTCTTTTTTAAAAGTAAATCCCAGTTCTAAAATTTAAAAAAATCATTGAAATCATTACTGCAGCTGGGAAATTTACCCATCAATCTCTGGTCTATCTGTCTCTCTAATTGTGGATAGAGGTGATGCACAGAGTCCTAAGTGATGAAGTGCAGTGGTGAGAGGCAATTCAAGGATCCAGAATAAATTTCTGGAGTTTACCCAGTCCATCCTCTCACCCAAATCAAATAACTCATAGCGAAATTGTTACTCTGACTGCTTATAACATTTTCTTTTTGGCTCTTTTAGTGAATAAAGCAGAGATGCAGCATTCCAAGGTGAGTCCTGTTATCACTGTGTTTCAATAAAGAGCTCAGTGGTTCTTCTCTGATCACTTCAGCCTCCCTCTGTTCCTGTTTCCCCTGCCATCTGTTGACTGCAAATTTCTGAAATAATCTTCCTCTCTTTCAGAACTTAAAAAGAAAAGAGCAAAGAGAGAGCCCAGCAACTATCCCCAAATGAAAACTGTCCATCAGACTGAAGGAAGCTTAAAAAAAACAAAGAGAAACTCTTTGAAAGTGAACGATTTAGAATAAATTTTTATTTAGAGGCTGTGATAATGCCAGGAAGAGGTGTGAGGCAGCACACCAGCATTCATATTTATGTTCAGAAAACACCTGTGTGAGTGCTGCACCTTCTGACAGCTGCAAACAGCCCAAAGGCAGAGAGACAGGGTGGCACCAAGCAGAGCACCTGGTTGATAAATCTAATAAACAATTGTGGTTTTAAAGCTGTGGAATCCAGCAGCCCATGAGCAATGGGGCAGAGCTGACAAGCACAGCACAGAAAGCAGCTTGCTCTGAATAGGACTTGAAATAATTATTCACTCTCTGAATTTTTCCCCTTACTCACCTACTCAGTTCTGGAAATCATGGTGTGGTTAAATATTTAACTATACAGGCACTTTAGCAGTGTTGGGAAATGAGGACAAATTGCAGGCACTGGCAGATTTTTGTCCATTCACAGGGCCTGTGATGGGGAATATTCAGCTTTAATTGCACCTGCATTAGTATAGAACAGCAGCCAGCCCCAAGAACAAGAGATGTCCTCGATGCACATTGCCAGCAATAAGTAAATAACATATCTGTGGGATAAAAAAATCTCATTGTGGCAATACGAATCACCAGCTGTGCCTTTGCAGGTAGTGAAAGCCCTCTGAAATAATGGGCAATCACAGCATGTTGCCAGGTGTGGAATAATAAAGATATAAAAGCTACTTTGGTCAGCTTTGATTTGATACATTTTAATTTCCTTTTGGTTGTTTTTTGATTTTTTTCCCCCTTAACTACTGAATTAAATAATCAAAGAATTAAGCAGTGAACTCTTTGGGAGGACATAAACCAACATATTCTCTTTCTTCCTTCCTTCCTGGAATCCTTCCTGGAATCCTTCCTGAAATCCTTCCTGGAATCCTTCCTTCCCTATTTCTCTATTTTCTACTTTTTTGTTGTTGTTGTTGTTGTTTTTTTTTTAAAGAGTTTGGATGGCATTATGAGACAAAAAAAGAAATATTGACCTTTGGAGTGAGTTTAGTACATACCTGAGCAGTGAAAATATTACATTTTCCTCTACTTTTCCACAATATATGCACTATTTGGGCTTTATTGTCTCTGTTCAGGCTCAAATTGAACTTTATAGCAACTTTATAGAATTTACTAATAACTTTCACAGCATTCTGCACCATTGTCACTTTTTTCATTGCCTACATATGCAGTATAAAAATCTTCTTATGTGAATTAAGTAGAAGAATAACAACCTGAAGTAGTTTTTATTTGCCAGATTAACATTTTAAGGTAGGTTTAATTAATATTTATCTGTCTATTTATCTATTTGTTTTTCCCCAGAATTCTCAGATTTTCACTGAGGTTTATAACTACTCTGTTCTCTAAAATTATCAACAACTTGAGAAAATTGGGAAGTTTCCTGGTGTGACCTGAGTGATAAAACAGCATTTCTGCCCTCTGATCTGAAGAAGTTGGGAACAAACTACAAAGTTTGGAGTGGACTGCAGGTTTCAGAATTTGACTGTGGTAGGTCCTATTGTGCATACAGCAGTTTTAAGAGGTACATATTTGGTTTTAAGTAGTTATAATCTCTGTTAATAGCTGCCAAGATAATTATTTTTTAAGGTATGGGTGCTGGCAAAATGAACAGGGTGAGGTGATTCATGCATTGCTGCACCAGTAATTATTTCTACTATAAGATACTCCCCATTTTAAATCCTCAATATAAGCATATTTTAGCAGTATTTCATAATGACCAAAGTAGATCTGGCATGGCAGAAAGTAATGATTTCACGAATTAAATATCACTTAGATATTAGCTGACAGTTTCTTTTGCTTTTGTCATTTTTTTTCCAAAGAAAATTACTTTAAATTATTTTTTTATTCTGTTTCTAAAGGCAAATAAAATAAATTTCTGCACTGTGCATTATAACTAAAGCAAATGTTGAGAAAAGTAATGTTTTCCCCCCTTTACATTGAAAGCTGTTAAGGATTAGCTCTTTGATCTTCAAATATTATCCCTTCAAAATAACTCTGTAAATTATATCTCTTGTTCTGCTGAAATTCATAAACCTGTAATTATTTTTATTTTCCACAGAGGCTGCCTGGGACACATTGCAAAACCAATTTTACATATTCTTTGTGTTTCATGACTTTCCATCCAGTGTGGTATGAATGGATTCCAAAAGAGAAAAGTGACCACAGGCAAGGTAGGTGCAAGTTCAAAGGTGAGAAAGGTTCAGTGTTTTTATTGATGGATGAATCCACAAAGAAAACTAATGAAGGCACAGAATGAGGTGTCTAAATGAGAGAGGGGGGGAAAAAAAGAATCCCAAATTTCCAAAGGTTTTTTTTTTGTTATTTCTTTAACTGTTTTTTTAATAATTTAACTGTTATTTCTTGTTGGTGTATGGGAGTTCCTTCAGACTTGATGAAAAAAGGGATTTAAAGGCCCTTTTAGAGAGATTAATTGTTGGCTGGCAAAACACCATTCCCATGGTTTTCTAAAAGGTTTTTTTTAAGAGGTTATGAAGAAGAGGGTTCAGCTTTCAGCTTCTGCTGTGCTGGATTGGGATGCTCCACAGGATGCTCCTGCTAGAGCTGCTCTGAGCTGGGCCAGGATTAAATGCTGGGAGGGATTGGGATGTGTGTTTGCCCTTCTCCCCACCTAGTGAGGAGAATTACCTGGTAACATTATTATTATTACCTGGAATTAATGTTATTTATATCTGTTTATATATTTATATATAAATTTATATAAAAATATATCTATTTATTTATATATAAATATATTACTATTATTATTATTATTACTATCATTATTATATTCATTTATATATGTATATATACATTTATGTATAAATATATCTATTTATATATTTATATATAAATATACTTATATACTTATTATTATCATAATCATCATTATTATTACCTAACATTAGTATTATTACATAGTGGAATATTACTTAGTTAATTACCTAGCTAAAACTCATTTCTCTATCACTTTCTTTTGCTTTTTGGGCTCAATAAAAGGGTTTTTATGGTTTTTACAGGTAACTTACTTTGACATCTTTCACCTCAAAATTCCACTGAGTCCAGGAGTTCTCAGGATTGTTTATCCACAAGTTGCTTTATGTTTTACCAGCCCAAATCCCCCTGTTTCCCACCTGAGCTGAGATTCCTGGTGCTGCTGTCCTGCAGACACATCAATGGAAAATAAACACAAAAGAAAGAGCAGAAAAACTTCTGTGAATTTATATACCAATATAGATAAGTTTACTCATTCCATTGCTTTTAATACCATAAACTGAATTTTTATATCATCTTTAAGACTTGTTTCAACATTATTTAAGCATCTCTGTTACAGTTTTCTGCCTGTATTCTTTCCTTACCAGAAGATATTGACTTTATAGTTGTATTGTCTCTATATCTAGATTTCTCTGGAACACCACTTAAAAGACAGAATACTTACTAATTCCATCAGATTCACAGAATATTTGGCATTTTCTGGAAAAGTCTGATATGATTTTAACACACACTATTCAAAGGGTGATAACTAGAGTCTGGAAAACTGTGGAAATAACTTATCCACTTAAATGGGCTGCAATTTTAATAAAGGATGCATTTTTGTAGCAAACTTTGTATAATGTGGACATAAAAGGGGAGCACCTTTTAAAAAAAAAGAACAAAAACTTTGGAAGATTTGTCAACCAAAATCCATATATATAATGGACATTAAGGGATGGTTGTTACTGAGTGGAAGAAGTTTATGAACATTTTTGTATTTTCCCATTTTATAATTGTTTGTTTATTATTTTAAGCACTTAATTTTGAGCTGTCTTTTGCACCATGTTCACAGCCTGCCCTGGTTTTCCCACTGCAAAGAAAATGGTGCTGACCTTCCAAGGAGAAAAGGAGAAACAATTAACAGATTTTTTTTTCTGATATTTTCAGACCACAGGAAGTTGTTGAAACTCAAATTAATCTTAAAAAAAAAATTCTGGCTCTCAAGTAAAATTTAATTTTGTGGCATCATCATGGAGCACAGAGTCTGTGCAAGGACAAAGAAGCAAAGAGACTTTGCAATATTCTCATCACTTCAGCAAATTAGCCCTGACTATTGTAAAATGAGAGATGTCTCAATGCTAACTGCTTCTTCCCTCACAGGCAAAGGTAAAGCAGATTCCCATTTCTTGGAGAAAATCACAAGTTTTTCCATTAGGTAGATGGTTTTGTTGTATCTGATTGCATCCAAACAGTTCTGGGCAGACACCTCTCCAGGGTAACAATTAGACACCACTCTCTTTTCTGACAGCAGAAAAATCAACACTTTTCTGATTGCATCACCCCATTGCTAAAATAGATGGATTTTTTTTTCTTTTTTTTCTTTTTTTTCTTTTTTTTCTTTTTTTGGTGTAAAGACTGGGCAATAGTTATAATTTAGCTGGATCAGAATATGAAAAACCCAAGCAAAACTGATAAAAAACTCCCAGGACTTAGAAAAGATTAATTAGAACATCAAGCCTGTAGTACTTGGTCCTGTCAGAGTGATGTCTTAGAAGGTGCCATAAAATATCAAAGTTCCCCACTTTGACCACAGATATAAAAATTTAAACAATCAGGTCTCACTGCTGGAGATCCTTCCACTATCTACTCTTATTTCTCTTCTTTCCTTCTCTTTCTATATTTTCTGAAGTTAAATTTTTATGCTTTTATGTTGCTGTATTTCTATAGGTAATAACCAAACTGGCCACATGCCTCCTTTCCACTGCAAACAAATTGTTCTAAAATGAATTCTGAGATATATAGATATATGCACATATATATAGACATATATACATTGCCATAGATAGACAACTTATTTATTTTTTATATTTTAATATGAATAAATAAATAAATATGAAAAATATCCACCAGTCACTCAATGTCAGTTCACTCCAATCCAACCCAAAGGATTTTTTTGCAATAATTTTTATTTTTTTCATTTTTATTTTACCCCACCTTCAGGGGTGGGTTGCAACAACTTTCTCCCTCTGTTTAGGGAGAACTGCTCAGCAGAAACATTCACTTAGCTTAACCCATAAGGGGGTTTAAGGAAAAAAAGGGAAGGAAATGAGAGAACATGACTAAAATTCATAAACAGAAATAATCCTTGCACTGATTCTCCTAATGTAAATCCTTTGTGTGTTCTGACCTCTTGACCCCTGAAGAAACTGCTCAACTCTATGGTCTTGTGTTCTAAAGTCCTTTAATAAAACAAAACAAAACAAAAACAAAACCACAAACACAAAACAACAAAACAAACTGAAAAAAAACCAAACTGAAAAAAAAACAAACAAAAAAAACCAAAATAAAAAAAAACAAAACAAAAAACAACAGCAACAAAAAAAAACCCACAAAAAAACCCAAACCCACAAAAAAACCCACAACCCCCCCCCCCCCCCCCCCAAAAAACCCCAAACAACAGCAACAAAAAAAACAGCAACCAAAATAACCAACAGAAAACAAACACAAACAGCAACCAAAGAACCCACACCAAAGCCAGGAATTCAAGCACTCTGTTTTATTACTTGGATGCTAAAGTTGGTAACACTTGTGGCTCCAAATGGGTTTATTGATGTGAAAAGCACTTTATTTCACCTGTAACTCCCTGCAGGCACAAATGCTGGCAGCTAGTCCTCAAAATGGGCAAGAATTTTTCAGACAAGGAGTAATTTAAATGCTCTTTCTTTGCACTATTAAGGAGCTGTCTCTATCACACATTTTTTCCTTCCATTTTCCTTTTTTTTTTTGTTTTTTTCAAACACTTATTTTTTCCCCTCACCTGAAAGTTTGTATTCAATAAGATTCAAACTGCATAACTACATGCACTTTCAAAAATTAAATGGCAAAGGGAAAGATCTGTGCTTCCAAACAAAAGTTTTGTTAGATCTGTTGAGAGGGCATAATAATGCAAATGCTATTATGCTGGTATTGTAAGTAGTATTTTAGTATTAACAATTATGTCTGATTGCAGATGTTTTCCATATCAGCATCATTATTTTTGCCTTTCTAGCTAGCAGTGAAAAAATTGAGGCTAAGAAAAATACTCTTTTTTGTTTCCCTAGTTTAGTCTTTGTTGAAGAATCACATGGATCTCTGATATTCATTTCCATTATCCTGTTTATGGGTGAAATTCTTTCAAGTGGGAGCCTATTTCTAGAGTAACTGTGGCTTCATAATTAAGTGATGCCACTGAGGAGTCTGATCATCTGCAAATAGAGGCTGTGAATGCAGAGATTCTGCCTCAAAAGGTGTTTTTGTAATATTTTTTTGCTTACATTTGTCCTCTTAAATTAAAAGAAAAAATCCCCCAAACAATTAAGGATTCCACATTGTAAGATACAGACTAAATTAGCATTAGCAAAATAAATAAAAAATAACTTCATCTCTGACAAGGAAGGTCTTGGGAGAAAATCAGGCAATTATCAGCATGTGAATTCTGCTATCAAAGGCTTAAATCATATTTCCAACAAATTGATGCTTCCCAGCTTTATTTAATAATTCCTAAAAGTGTATAAAACACTGCAGGTCTTTTAGGCTTATGTTCCTTCCCACTCCAAATTACACACATGGTCAACCATTTATTTGGAGAATATTACATTAAGAATCCAATAATTTATTTTTACAAGATAAATCTAAATATGCAGTTTCAATATTCAGTTTGTGCACACACAAGAAAAGAACCACCAAAAATAAAAAGTGTTCAAATGTTATGTACATTTGAATATGATGCCATATAATTAATTAAGGTCCCCAGATTAAAGCCTTGAGAATATTATTGCATGTTAATGTATTTTTTTGCAGATATACATGAAAAGTATTTTATCAGGTAATACCCTTAATCTTTTGTTGTTGCTGTTGTGGTAATTGGAAAGTTTTCCTTTTGAGAAGACATTTTCTCTTCTAGCATAAATAAAACTTTACACTGAGTTAAGAGCAAAAACTTAACATTTACTTTATATTTAGATAATTACCTCGATTAAATAAAAAATAAAAATATTTTCAAAATTAAAAAAAAAAAAATTAAAAAAGAAAGATGAGGGAACTATAAGATTCACCTGTCATTTTATTTTAAGGCAAATTGTAAGAAAATCAAACTTTGTTTATAAAGCCTTTCATTTCTTGATTTTTCTGTAGGTTTACTTTGAAACGTTGGGTCAGAAAAAGTTTCCAAGTTTTGCAGTTAGCAGAGGGAGGATTTTAAATACTCCACAGTTCCCTTTTCTGCTCAGTTTGGATGGTTTGGGCTGTCATTTTCTTTTAAACTACAGTGATTTTCACTTTAGCATTTCTTCATTAAGTAGATGAGATAATGAGCCTGACTGGGCTTATTCCATATAAAATACATTTTGAATCCTAATGATTTCTGTGTATGTGGATTCCTTTGATAACTGTAGACTCTCATGACTCCAGATTCCACATCTTCTCTGAATTTGACTTGCCTATTTTGAATGAAACAGAAAAATTTTACTACTCTTATTTTTTAATAGGTTGCCATGACTTATTTTCATACTGTATCAATAAGATAAACACAAAGTCATCATAACAATAATAAATTTTAAATTGCATTGTAGTGAAGAAATGTTTTATGAGAGTGGGCAGCATCTGCTCTGTGGTGATGGCATCCAAATTTTAGCTGTGATAGATTAGACAGAACACAAATAAGTAACTGAAATTAACCCTTGTTTATTGTACACAGCATTTGCTTAATTAACAAAAGCTGAACTATAAACTCTCCATGACTGCAGCTGACTTTCACTGGTTATAAAAGCTCAACTCTGAGCAGGATTTTAGCTTTTCATTAATTCACATACCTTGTTACAGCTCCTTTCCACCCTGTGTGCTGCACAGATTTTCACACTCCCCAGTATGAATATTCTTGCTGGACACATTCTAATTAGAAAAGATCCCTGGGACATCTGATAATGAGTCAAATTCCCCATGGGTTTGAGCTCTTTGGGTCCATATTTCACTCTCCAGGAATGAGTAACCTTTTGAGGCAGAAAAGGGAATAAATGGAACAAAGTGCTTTATTCAGGTTGTTTCCATAATGATATACCAGTAAAAAGGCCCAAAAGAAGAACAACCTGAAGGGATTTTTAATATAAATATTTGGAAGATGAAACTGAAGCAACAGCATTATACAAGATTAATTCTGCTCAAGCCATCTACCCACTAACATTTTTATTTTTTATTATTTAAATAAGATAGTCCTTACCCAGTTCCTGGCTCAGAATTATGTGTGTTTAAAAATGGAGTTGGGAAGGTCATCACTTGTATTACACTTAATTTTAACAATTGAACAGAGACAGCATGGAAGAAATGAGAAGGGAGGCAAATCCACAGAATGCAGATCTGCAAGGAAACCATATCTTGCTATTACCATATTCAAGAGCTTAAAAAAGTCACTAATTCAGGATGCTCTGCAAATTCTAACTACTTAATCCTCACCAAGCAATTATGAATAATAGCTTCCTCTTAGAAGTAAAATGGAGCCATTTCTGAGTCGAAATTTTGAAAGGGTTTGCTGAAGTATACACAAAAAGTAATATTTTACTGATAGTTCAGTGGTATTAAATAAAATTATTTCCATTTCACACTCACAGCACTGTAACCTGATGTTAGGAAATTTAGTCAGAAGCTGCACAATCACTCTTGTGATAAGATGTGAAAAATCCATCCCAGTCTTAACAACTGATGCTGCAAAAGAATTTCCAAGAATGATTTCTGACATAATAGTTTTGGACATAGAATTTCTGCTCATAATACTGGCATTGACTAACATGAAATGCCATTTTATAGTCCTTTTGTATGGACCCTTTGCTCCTGATGTGATGTTAGGAAAATAAAACAGAATAAGTACATAAAATAAGTCTGTTTGCTTTTTTGTACATTTATCAGACCACATTGGAAAACTCTTTTTTTTTTTCCCTATGGCATGCTCAATGCTAAAAACAAACAAACTCTCTTTAAACATCCCCTGAGCTGATTCTTAGTATAAAATAAAGTGGAAATATATTCTTCTGCCTTTGCTGAATTATGAGTTTAGTTCAGTGAGAATCTCCAGCACCTTAGTGAAATGGAGAGAGATATAACCTTCATGTTTTAGGAGTAATTTCCTTAATGCCATGAAGATCTGCTCAGATTTGGATAAATTATTAATTTCAGAACTCACATAATCAAGTTTGACAAATGCAGACATCTGCTACTGACTTTTTGAGGTATAGCAGAGGAATGCTGTTCATCTTTGTTCAGCCATCCTTTTAATTGATTCAAGTACCAATTTATAACCTCCAGTTTGTAAATAGAGCTTTTATTCCAATTATAACACCTCCCCCTCTTTAAATGAAGTCACCTGTATCATATTCTACCTGAATGATTTTCATAAAATATGGAAACAGCTGCGTGTGGTTTGCCAAAATAACCTTTTCTTCTTTTTTGCTGGCAATAAGCAGTTTCAGAAAACAGAACTTTGGGGTGGTTTGTTTTTTTTTAAACACAGATTCACCTTTCTGTGTGGTTTCCATCTGTGATAAATCAAAGAGTGTCATGTCACTCTGAAAGAGGCAAGTAAATACAGGACATAAGGAAAATGGAAAATACTTCTAGAAAGAAGAAAAATGTATTTTGATTAGCCTAGAGGACTAAAGTACTCAGAGATTCAGTTTTAGTTTTATAAGGGTATATGATTAGGTGCAAAACAGAGAAAAAAAATAAGCAAACAAAAAAAAGCCCAAAACCAAACAAAACCCCCAACAAAAACAAAAACAAAAAACAACAAAAACAACAAAACAAAACAAAACAAACAACAAAAACCAAAACAAAAAAAAACAAAAAACAAAAAAACAAAAAAAAAAAACCCACAAAAAACCCCAAAAAACAAAACAAAAAAACCAAACAAACAAAAAACCCCCACCCACTAATTTCCATCCCATTGAGATTTTGGTTCATGAATCTGACATGGTGATGATATTGACCAAATATTTTAAATATTTTTAGTGTCATTTTTCCAATTATATCATATTTAATTTGGGCTTTCAAAATCTCTGGGGATAAATTTCATTTTTCCCACAGAATTTATACCAAACACTTTTATTGGGATTTCAGCTCAATCAGAAAAACACTGTTAAAGTTGAATCCTGGGGCTCAGAGAAAACAAACAAAATGCTGGCTTCCTTCAAGGTTATTGTATCAAAAAATTACCTATTGACTTGGAGAGCCTCATGTGTTTTCAACTGAATTTACCTCACTTTATTCCCTGTAGAACAAAATTCTCCAGGAGGTTGTGCCTGTTTCTGAGCTCATAAAATCTCTGACAGCATATGCTACTTTTTTTTCTTTATAAAACTGTCTAACATGAACAATAATTTAGTCATGAACAATAATTCTATGTGTTTAATTAATTACTATTATCACTAGAAATGGCTTTATGATTTTTTTTTTTTTTTTTAGGAATTTTTCCTTACCTTTTGTACTTGGGAGGAATTGTTAAAAAAATCTTTTTCTCCTCAAAAGTGTCTTTTTACTGATCAGGAGCTACTATTGATAAATTGAGTTTAAAAGGGAGTGTCTGGTTGATTCATCACTGGTGCCAGCAGCTCTGTATTTACAATGAAGTTGAACTAATTTTCTATTTTAAGCTGATCATTTCCCTTACATGTCAAGATTATTACCTCAGGAAATGTAAATTTTGCCATGAGCCCTTGAAAAGCTATAAACCAAACTGAAACAATGAAAATACATTTTCCATCCCCAACAGCATAGGAAATAATTAATTCCTGTGTAAACCTATTTCAAATTTAGGAAAAAAAAAAATTAAGTAAAACAATATTACCTGGGAGAGGTTGGCATCATGGATAACAGGAAAAAGCCTTGGTCTGTTTTAGCTGTGATAACTCTTGGTAAAAAAACTGGTTATAAAATGTAAGAATCATAATTTGGTGTGTAACAGGTTAAGATCTCAACTGAAACAGCTGAACTTGCTGTTTTTACGAAATCATGGGCTTCAGAAAATAAACAAATTTAAAAACAGGCAACCCAAAACTCTCTGTCATTTAAAGAACAGGCAGGTGCTGTTTTAGGGCAAGGAGTGGTGATGCTCCCCCTAAATAAAAGATTTGTTTGATAAAAAATGTGGGGGTTTTGTCTCTTCAGCTCTGACTCTGGGGGTGGAAAATGCCCAGTGGCAGCTGAAGCATTCAGTGCCTAAATTTAGTGAAATTATTGTGAATTTCTGCACTGCAGAAGTGCCCATCTCATCTGGTCAGCCTGGGCTCCCTTTGTTTATCCAGCTTCTTTTAGAAATCAGCATGTGGATGGAATTTGATGTGAATTAAAGGCAGATTTCACTGTTTTCTCATGAGCAGAGTGTAGGTAAATACCTGCAGTGGAGATGCCCTTGTGGATCCCACCAGGAATGTTAGAGCACCCCACAAAAAATGTTATTTAAGGTACTATTTGCAGCTCAGAGGACAAAAGTAAATGAATGATGGCATCCCTTGCACAGATTAATTGTCTCTGTGGGTTTTTTAAAAATTTTATAATCATTCTACTGTAAGCAATTTGTAGGCGTCCTTCTCACTGCTGTGAATGTACTTTTGTACAATTCTGCATCTCAAAAAACCTCCTAAAATCATTTAATGTTTGCCCCAGAACTCCAAATTGAAGAATAAGTTCTCATAAGAAAATGAAGATCAAACTGTATTGTTAGTCAGGGCATCTTCCAGAGAAGCAAAAATCAGTGTTTTGATGTGAGACAAACTGTGATAATTTGCATGAATAAAAACAGTGCATGATTTTTGTTCCTGGATGCAGAAAATGATCCATAACAGATGAGATCTCTTGGTTAGAAATGCATTTTTTAAAGATCTTTTCCCTTTTGGTGGGATTTTTGGCAGAAAAATACTTTCCTGAATATTCTTTAGTAATTCCAGGAGCAGTAAGTATGATCATGTGCTGGCAGAATTATTGATTTTCAGTTGTTATTTTCTAATAGGGTTAACTTTTCATTCCATTCTTTCTGCTCACTGATGGCACTTTTCCCTTACTAACAGTGCAGTTAGTAAGTTTTCTTGACCTACTGAGATTTCTATTAAGTTTCTGTGAGTAAAATTCCTTTTAGAACTGACTGGTTTAATGTTGTCATTATCTTGCAGAGATACTGCAGATTATATTCTTTCATTACCATAGACTCTCTAATTTTTATTTCCTCCATTGACTTACCTCTTACAAGACTCTAAATCAAAGCTATTCTTAGTTCTACCTTTATTTTTCCTCCAAAAAAAGTAATTTATGAGGCTGTGTTTTAAAAATAATCCAAGAAACAGAATTTAATTTTCACAAAGCTCCAAAATGTCATATATAGTACAACCTCATATAATATAAATCCTCCAATCCTCTTTCTCCAATAACTATTTGAATTTAGAAACAAAATGCATTTTTGAATGATGAACCAACTCCTCAGATTCTTCTTGTCCATAATGTAAAAGCAATTAAATAGGGAGACAGATAATTTTGCCCTAATATGCAGTTGTTGGGTTGGTAATGTCTCTTAATTCAAAATAATTTTGTGTTTATAATCAGTACAAAATTGTAATAGAGAACAATTTATTTTTAATATTTGGTAAGATTTGTTCATGCTCCAACACTTTAGAGAAGAAATTTAAAGTTCAGTGGTGGAAAATTACTGAAATATTTTTATTTCACAGCACCTTTTTCTATTTCTAGTCCTTTACTTCACTTTGTCGTTCTAGATGTGCTTTAAAATTACTGTACTCAAGAACCAGAAAAAAACCCTTGTATGTCATATTTGGCCTTAGGAAATAATCAAAGTCCAAATAAATAAAAAGTTTTTACACCTCCTGGTAAACACAAATGTTGAAATATTGTTGAAACACAGCACTATGCAAAATCAACAGCTCTGAAAATCATATCTGGTATTCTGGATCCCAAAATTAATTTAGGAATCATACTTGAGAGTTTAGGATTTAAATAAGTTGAAATTTTGGGGGTTTGGGGTTTTTTTAATCAAACCTTAGACATTACTCAAGATTCAGCTTCTGCAAATATTAAGCATTCACATTATTTCACTTTCAGAATTAAAATAGAATTGCTTTTATTAATTAAGAGCTGTGTGAGTGCATAAACATCTTCAGGATCATGAAACAAAACCCAAATACCTGTAAATATGCCAACAAGTTTGGAATTTTTTAAGGGCTGTATTTCAGACTTCAATAAATTTTAAACATAAATGTCATTGTATAACTCAGAACTCTGTAACCTTCATTTCTGTAGACAACTAAAACCCCCAAAATGAAATCACATTAAAGTTATCAAGATTTTAGGGTCAAGTTTACTGTTGTCCTTTTTAATGAAAATTATTTATATGTCTGCTTTGTTAATTATAATTCCATTGTTACAGGAACATAATTAAGTTCCACTTTTCATTATTTTTAATTGTCTATCTGTATAGACTCATCCATGCATTATATTGGCACACATCTATATTTTGAATGTATTTTTAACACAAATCCTTGTTCTGTTGGTTTAGAAACCACCATTAACTACATCTGATAAGGAAGTGTTCAGGTTTTGTTTCTTTTAATTGCCTTTCTACTGTCTTTTAGATACTTGAAAGTTTTCTGCCATTTTACAAGAGGAAAAACATTTTTTGTGGGTTTTTTATTTTTTTTAACCTTATTTCTCATTTCAGTATTTGTTTGGGAGAGGAAATCTGCATCTGAACATTTTTCTCCTCAGAAATTTGCTATTATTTTTGCTGCCAGATTTTCAGCCTCTCAAACTTCTACAAAAGGATTTGAAACCTCTCAAGCCCCAATATGAAATTTGTTTTTCAAAGAAATAGTTCCCCATGGCTCTAAAAACCTCAATACTGGACTTTCATTGTAAAAGGGGAAGAGAACAACTTGTAGGAAAAAAAAAAAAAAAAAAAAAAAAAAAAAAAAAAGAGACTTTGGAGTTAATAAGAAACCGAAGAAATTAAAACATAAAAAGAATGAGAAAAAAGAAAATTTTAGCTGTTCATGGGGAAATCTCACATCAAAGAACTCTTTTCAGATATTTCCCACATGGAAATTTCAAAGGTGTAGAACTTTATTAATTTACTTTAGAGAGGGCAAAATGTAATGAGAATTGAGACAGAATAATTGTGCCATGACAGAAGTTCAGATATTTTCATCTGAGTCGATTTTTTTCTAATAGGGTTTTTAGAAATTATTTCTAAAATTACAACTGGCTTGTTTGGTTTTTTGTTGTTTTTTTGGTTTTTTGGGTTTTTTTTGTCTGCTTGGGTTTGACATGAATATGCAACAAGTTTTTTAAAGACATTTTTTACACACAGCCAGTAGCTTTCAAAACTAATTTAAAATATGGAATAAAATATAGATATAGTATAGAGACAACTTTAAAGAGGAATCCCTAGATTTAGTTGGAAGAGAAAATAATATTCTAACACTGGTTTTACTTTAAAAAGTCCAATTTAATTTGCACTTCAGGTCTGTGAAGTGTGGGGTTATTTGAGTTTTATTTGTTGATACTGTAATCTCTGTCCCTTTATGTATGCTTCTTATTTCTTCTTATAAATTAAAACTATTTAAAGTTGTTCAGAGTCTCTTGAGGTCTTTTCTTCATTTCAGGGTTTGTTTGGCAAAAGTTTTAAATTTGTATTACACATATGTAAGGGATTGTGAATTGATTTGAAGGAGGAAAATATATCACAAATTATTAATTTTAAAAAATTATAATTTCTGTCTTTCTGCCTAAACAGGAAGCATCCACAGCCCATTTCTGGCAGAATTTCATGCCATTTGAAACAGGCAGAATTTTATGAGGGAAAAGAGGAGCTGAGAGAGCAATCTCTGGTAGATTATTATTTATTTCTCCAGTAAACTCAGATGTTCTTTCTCAAAAAGAGAAATACCCAGGTGTCAGGATCCCAGGATAAGATATCCAGAAAATTCAACATCTGATTTTAAAATTAGCTTCTTTTCTAGTTTCAAGTTCTATTTCTGCTTCGATTTTGCCAGGGTGGTTTGATCTGGGTTTTTTGTTATTTTAATTTGGGATTTTTTTTGTTTGTTAGTTTAATGTTGGAGGGTTTATTTGTTTGCGGGTTTTGTTTTGTTTTGTTTGTTTGTGGGTTTTTTTGGTGATTTTTTGGTGGTTTTATTTTATTAGTTTTGGTTTTGGGGGTATGTTTGGTTTTTTTTATCAGTTTTTTTTTTAACTGTTGTTTAAAAATCAGATTATTCACTGAGAATAAGATGATCTGAGCCTGGTAAAGACAATCTGATGAGAACCATTGACCCAAACAAACTGTCTGGGGTGTATTTCCAATTCTGGTGTATCTCCCACCCACACTGCTCTCTGCAATCCTAGGGGAAGGAGAAAAAAAGACAGAAAAAATGGAAAGTGTGCAACAGCTAGAATTGGGTTCCCAAATTAAAACTAGATAATTTAATGTAAACTTCACACTGCCAGTGCAGTATGGTCTTGTCAGAAATGCTGTAGGTAAAAGTTATTGTGAAAAGAACTAAGTTAGAAAGGACAATAATCCATGTACTTTAATTATTTAAAAAAAAAAAAAAAAAAAGTTATAGCACTTATTTATGTATTCAAACTTTTAAATAAATTTATATAAACACATAAATTAAATATTTTAGCTTGGAGATGAAGCTATCCAATATATTAATATACTTTAATAATTTATTTTAATTTAATTATGTAATTTAATTATAATATATTTTGGAAATTCACTGTTTTTCCCACCTATAATTTCTCTGTAAGAAACAAGAAAAATATTATGAGGCAACTATGAATATAAATTAATTTCACATTCAGATGCAATTACATTCTGGCAAACAGATGTTGCAGAAACAAGGGATTATGTGAAGAGGTGCTGCACATATGTTTTGAGATTACAAAATTTCACCACATTTAGTGAAACACATCCAGCATATATCCCTCTTTATCTGCACAAATTAGCCTGCCTCCACTCAGCTAGAAAACCTTTTATTTTTAAGTGATTTAGAATGAGGTAATAGGAAACACTTACTCAATGCTGCAATGATTACTTAAATAAAATTAATTGTGCAATAGTAGAAATCTCCCTTATCTGTAAGAGCTGATTGCTTTGAAGTAAAAGACAGTCTGAGATCTTAAAATATATCTGTCTGATTTTGCTTTTTTTTTTTTTTCAATAAAAGGTAGCAGGAAATTTTCAATTCTTCTTTGCTGGGCATTTGTGATGAAAAATGCAGAGGATAAATAAATAGATTTTTTTTTTTTCCTGTGTCTGTCAGCAAATCCATCCCAGCTTCAGGAACATTTTTAGCAATGGTGCTGATCTCTCAAAACACAGAAAATGAAATAAATTCTGACAAACTTCATCATAAAACTGGTATAAAAATGCCTAAATTGCTTTGAAATACATTATTTTAATTCTGAATTTTTCCGATTGCCCTGCTACATTCTGTATGTTTAAAAATATCTGTGCAGCACAGTTTGGATTTATTAACTTCTTGGTTATTCAATTTTGGGAATGTCATTACAAATATAGATTAAAACACCCATATTTGTGGTTAAATTTGCAACCACATTAAATTTTGTGCAAAATTTGTCATTTGAGCTGGAGGAAAAGACCTAAGATTTATGTGCTGGTATCCTGAATGAGGTTAAGAATAAAATATCATGAATAAATAAATAAATATGGTAAAACTCTTAGTCCTGTATGTTTGGATTCCACAGCTTTACAAAGAAAAATAAGTTTTTTGGTGTTCCAGCATGGTTGTTTTTACAGCAAACACTTAGAAAAATAATTTCAAAGGTGCAGTCATGAACAAACCTCCTGAAAATATTTGGGATTTCTAGGCTGGATTTCTACAGGTGACTTTGTCACCCTGATACTTCCAACAGGTGTCTGAACAGCAAAAATCCAGCACAGAGACAGATGATCTCAGCAGCACCTTTAAATAAATAAAACAAAATCACCTTCTCCAGGTGTTTTGCTTGAAGAAGAACCAGAGAAAAACCAATAACTAATGAACCAACCAAAAAAACTCACAGTGGAAAAATAAATAAATAAAAAAGTAGATAGATAGATAAATAAATAGATAAAAAAATAGATAAATAAATAAATATTTTTTTTCACGTACTATAAAATCCAGATCAGTATGGTGACACTTGACCCAGAGAACTTAAGTCCAGCAAAGTTTGAGATCTTGCAATCTGAATATGGAAAATGGTGTAATTACTGGAAGGATGCTGAAGAAATAAAATGGTGTTAGATACTCCAAAAAAAACCACGTTTTGCCATGAAGAGTTTTTCCTTTCCAAAATTGCTCAGGTACTGGTGAAAATAATTAACTGCAAACTGAAAATCTCTTTTAGGTGGAGTGAGCTGGTTGTATTGTAATCTTCCTTTTTATCTTGCCCACAAACTGATGTTTGGCTGGGAGGTCACACCAGTACAGACATTCCCTTTTTGCTTTTCATCCCAAGCCTGTCTTTCATCATGAATTTCAACTTCTACTGGTTTAATGTAATGGTGTCAGTAAAAATTTTAAATTACAACAGGAGGGAGTAAAAGAAGGCGACCTGGGTTGATGCTTCCTAAAACTTTTCTTTGAAGAAAATTTAAGGCTGAGGCAGGCAAAAGATGAAGTTTTCTGGGACATAAAAATGACAATTTTTTTTCTCTGTCCTATGTGAGGGTTCTTCATTGTTTAAAATTTTCCTTTTCTCACACTTTTAGTTGTTTTTATATTCTCTGCCTCTTTTAGGATAATAGCCTTTCTTATGATGTGACAGACAACAGAAACTCATGTCAGCCTCAGGTTTTGTTTTTTCTTACACAAAAATAATCATTTTCAGGCAAGGCAGATCAATGTCCATGGGGTAACCAATTATCCAACATGGGAAAAGTGATGTAACTTCACCCTCAAGTCAGACACCTGAGCTTTGTTTTTGACCTAAAAGTAACGCCATGTGCATGTACCTATATTGTATATGCTTATAGCTCATGTTTTTAAATGTTTAAAAATAAGAAGCACTGAGAAACAGGCAGAAATCTGTATTTTTCTAGCAAAAGTGCCCAAAATCAAAGAAAAATTCGTATATTGAGAGGTATAAATATAAAGGATTAGTCCTGCCAACCTTCCAAACCTTGCCTGAATGGAACACTGATAATTTGAACATCCCAGATGTGATATCAGAGGTTTTTTTATGATGTTCCTGGTTTTATTTTCCTCTTCTTCAGACCACAGCAGCCCAAGTTAGGAAAGAAACCAAAATATCTGCTCACTTTTTGTTAACTGGCAGTTTAACATGGTGAGGACAGATTGTAAAGTTTCTGCCCATTTAGGTCAGATCCAAGTTTTATATTCCAAAACATGGAATATAGTACCATTTGGATTCATAGTTTCAACTCTTAATTACAAGATACAAAAATTTTAATTTCAATTCAGCTTGCCCATGCCTCAATCTGATTATAGACCTAATACTTCACCATAAAATCTGTTAAAATTTGTTTTGTTTTGTTCTGCTGTCTCCATAAAAACTCAGTGAAATGTTATTGGGGCAGACAAGGAAAACACTAATG